>NW_027330641.1:176356-330484 GCF_022965805.1 Primulina eburnea
AAAGAAAAAAATCCGCAATGTTTGAAGATCATCGGTTTTATAACAAGCTATAAAATGTGCCATCTTAGAGAATCTATCCACAACAACAAAAATAGAATCCATCCCCTTCTTAGTCCTAGGCAACCCCAAAATAAGTCCATAGAAATGTCAATCCAAGTTCTTTTTAAGAATAGCACGCAAAAGTGTTCCCAAAGTTCTATTGACAACTTCAGTTTGTCCATCCGTTTGAGGATGACAAGTAGTAGAAAACAACAATTTTGTGCCAAGTTTAGCCCATAAAGTATTCCAAAAGTAACTCAAGAATTTAACATCGCGACCAGAAACAATAGTCCTAGGCATTCCATGCAACCTAGCGACTTCTCTAAAGAACAAATCCGCAATGTTTGAAGCATCATCGGTTTTATGACAAGCTATAAAATGTGCCATCTTAGAGAATCTATCCACAACAACAAAATAGAATCCCTCCCCTTCTTAGTCCTAGGCAACCCCAAAATAAAGTCCATAGAAATGTCAATCCAAGTTCTTTTTAAGAATAGCACGCAAAAGTGTTCCCAAAGTTCTATTGACAACTTCAGTTTGTCCATCCGTTTGAGGATGACAAGTAGTAGAAAACAACAATTTTGTGCCAAGTTTAGCCCATAAAGTATTCCAAAAGTAACTCAAGAATTTAACATCGCGACCAGAAACAATAGTCCTAGGCATTCCATGCAACCTAGCGACTTCTCTAAAGAACAAATCCGCAATGTTTGAAGCATCATCGGTTTTATGACAAGCTATAAAATGTGCCATCTTAGAGAATCTATCCACAACAACAAAAATAGAATCCCTCCCCTTCTTAGTCCTAGGCAACCCCAAAATAAAGTCCATAGAAATGTCAATCCAAGTTCTTTTTAAGAATAGCACGCAAAAGTGTTCCCAAAGTTCTATTGACAACTTCAGTTTGTCCATCCGTTTGAGGATGACAAGTAGTAGAAAACAACAATTTTGTCCAAGTTTAGCCCATAAAGTATTCCAAAAGTAACTCAAGAATTTAACATCGCGACCAGAAACAATAGTCCTAGGCATGCCATGCAACCTAAGCGACTTCTCTAAAGAACAAATCCGCAATGTTTGAAGCATCATCGGTTTTATGACAAGCTATAAAATGTGCCATCTTAGAGAATCTATCCACAACAACAAAAATAGAATCCCTCCCCTTCTTAGTCCTAGGCAACCCCAAAATAAAGTCCATAGAAATGTCAATCCAAGTTCTTTTTAAGAATAGCACGCAAAAGTGTTCTCAAAGTTCTATTGACAACTTCAGTTTGTCCATCCGTTTGAGGATGACAAGTAGTAGAAAACAACAATTTTGTGCCAAGTTTAGCCCATAAAGTATTCCAAAAGTAACTCAAGAATTTAACATCGCGACCAGAAACAATAGTCCTAGGCATTCCATGCAACCTAGCGACTTCTCTAAAGAACAAATCCGCAATGTTTGAAGCATCATCGGTTTTATGACAAGCTATAAAATGTGCCATCTTAGAGAATCTATCCACAACAACAAAAATAGAATCCCTCCCCTTCTTAGTCCTAGGCAACCCCAAAATAAAGTCCATAGAAATGTCAATCCAAGTTCTTTTTAAGAATAGCACGCAAAAGTGTTCCTAAAGTTCTATTGACAACTTCAGTTTGTCCATCCGTTTGAGGATGACAAGTAGTAGAAAACAACAATTTTGTGCCAAGTTTAGCCCATAAAGTATTCCAAAAGTAACTCAAGAATTTAACATCGCGACCAGAAACAATAGTCCTAGGCATTCCATGCAACCTAGCGACTTCTCTAAAGAACAAATCCGCAATGTTTGAAGCATCATCGGTTTTATGACAAGCTATAAAATGTGCCATCTTAGAGAATCTATCCACAACAACAAAAATAGAATCCCTCCCCTTCTTAGTCCTAGGCAACCCCAAAATAAAGTCCATAGAAATGTCAATCCAAGTTCTTTTTAAGAATAGCACGCAAAAGTGTTCCCAAAGTTCTATTGACAACTTCAGTTTGTCCATCCGTTTGAGGATGACAAGTAGTAGAAAACAACAATTTTGTGCCAAGTTTAGCCCATAAAGTATTCCAAAAGTAACTAAAGAATTTAACATCGCGACCAGAAACAATAGTCCTAGGCATGCCATGCAACCTAACGACTTCTCTAAAGAACAAATCCGCAATGTTTGAAGCATCATCGGTTTTATGACAAGCTATAAAATGTGCCATCTTAGAGAATCTATCCACAACAACAAAATAGAATCCCTCCCTTCTTAGTCCTAGGCAACCCCAAAATAAAGTCCATAGAAATGTCAATCCAAGTTCTTTTTAAGAATAGCACGCAAAAGTGTTCCCAAAGTTCTATTGACAACTTCAGTTTGTCCATCCGTTTGAGATGACAAGTAGTAGAAAACAACAATTTTGTGCCAAGTTTAGCCCATAAAGTATTCCAAAAGTAACTCAAGAATTTAACATCGCGACCAGAAATAATAGTCCTAGGCATTCCATGCAACCTAGCGACTTCTCTAAAGAACAAATCCGCAATGTTTGAAGCATCATCGGTTTTATGACAAGCTATAAAATGTGCCATCTTAGAGAATCTATCCACAACAACAAAAATAGAATCCCTCCCCTTCTTAGTCCTAGGCAACCCCAAAATAAAGTCCATAGAAATGTCAATCCAAGTTCTTTTTAAGAATAGCACGCAAAAGTGTTCCCAAAGTTCTATTGACAACTTCAGTTTGTCCATCCGTTTGAGGATGACAAGTAGTAGAAAACAACAATTTTGTGCCAAGTTTAGCCCATAAAGTATTCCAAAAGTAACTCAAGAATTTAACATCGCGACCAGAAACAATAGTCCTAGGCATGCCATGCAACCTAACGACTTCTCTAAAGAACAAATCCGCAATGTTTGAAGCATCATCGGTTTTATAACAAGCTATAAAATGTGCCATCTTAGAGAATCTATCCACAACAACAAAATAGAATCCCTCCCCTTCTTAGTCCTAGGCAACCCCAAAATAAAGTCCATAGAAATGTCAATCCAAGTTCTTTTTAAGAATAGCACGCAAAAGTGTTCCCAAAGTTCTATTGACAACTTCAGTTTGTCCATCCGTTTGAGGATGACAAGTAGTAGAAAACAACAATTTTGTGCCAAGTTTAGCCCATAAAGTATTCCAAAAGTAACTCAAGAATTTAACATCGCGACCAGAAACAATAGTCCTAGGCATGCCATGCAACCTAGCGACTTCTCTAAAGAACAAATCCGCAATGTTTGAAGCATCATCGGTTTTATGACAAGCTATAAAATGTGCCATCTTAGAGAATCTATCCACAACAACAAAAATAGAATCATCTCCCTTCTTAGTCCTAGGCAACCCCAAAATAAAGTCCATAGAAATGTCAATCCAAGTTCTTTTTAAGAATAGCACGCAAAAGTGTTCCCAAAGTTCTATTGACAACTTCAGTTTGTCCATCCGTTTGAGGATGACAAGTAGTAGAAAACAACAATTTTGTGCCAAGTTTAGCCCATAAAGTATTCCAAAAGTAACTCAAGAATTTAACATCGCGACCAGAAACAATAGTCCTAGGCATTCCATGCAACCTAGCGACTTCTCTAAAGAACAAATCCGCAATGTTTGAAGCATCATCGGTTTTATGACAAGCTATAAAATGTGCCATCTTAGAGAATCTATCCACAACAACAAAAATAGAATCCCTCCCCTTCTTAGTCCTAGGCAACCCCAAAATAAAGTCCATAGAAATGTCAATCCAAGTTCTTTTTAAGAATAGCACGCAAAAGTGTTCCAAAGTTCTATTGACAACTTCAGTTTGTCCATCCGTTTGAGGATGACAAGTAGTAGAAAACACAATTTTGTGCCAAGTTTAGCCCATAAAGTATTCCAAAAGTAACTCAAGAATTTAACATCGCGACCAGAAACAATAGTCCTAGGCATTCCATGCAACCTAGCGACTTCTCTAAAGAACAAATCCGCAATGTTTGAAGCATCATCGGTTTTATGACAAGCTTATAAAATGTGCCATCTTAGAGAATCTATCCACAACAACAAAATAGAATCCCTCCCCTTCTTAGTCCTAGGCAACCCCAAAATAAAGTCCATAGAAATGTCAATCCAAGTTCTTTTTAAGAATAGCACGCAAAAGTGTTCCAAAGTTCTATTGACAACTTCAGTTTGTCCATCCGTTTGAGGATGACAAGTAGTAGAAAACAACAATTTTGTGCCAAGTTTAGCCCATAAAGTATTCCAAAAGTAACTCAAGAATTTAACATCGCGACCAGAACAATAGTCCTAGGCATGCCATGCAACCTAGCGACTTCTCTAAAGAACAAATCCGCAATGTTGAAGCATCATCGGTTTTATGACAAGCTATAAAATGTGCCATCTTAGAGAATCTATCCACAACAACAAAATAGAATCCCTCCCCTTCTTAGTCCTAGGCAACCCCAAAATAAAGTCCATAGAAATGTCAATCCAAGTTCTTTTTAAGAATAGCACGCAAAAGTGTTCCAAAGTTCTATTGACAACTTCAGTTTGTCCATCCGTTTGAGGATGACAAGTAGTAGAAAACAACAATTTTGTGCCAAGTTTAGCCCATAAAGTATTCCAAAAGTACTCAAGAATTTAACATCGCGACCAGAAACAATAGTCCTAGGCATGCCATGCAACCTAACGACTTCTCTAAAGAACAAATCGCAATGTTTGAAGCATCATCGGTTTTATAACAAGCTATAAAATGTGCCATCTTAGAGAATCTATCACAACAACAAAATAGAATCCATCCCCTTCTTAGTCCTAGGCAACCCCAAAATAAAGTCCATAGAAATGTCAATCCAAGTTCTTTTAAGAATAGCACGCAAAAGTGTTCCCAAAGTTCTATTGACAACTTCAGTTTGTCCATCCGTTTGAGGATGACAAGTAGTAGAAAACAACAATTTTGTGCCAAGTTTAGCCCATAAAGTATTCCAAAAGTAACTCAAGAATTTAACATCGCGACCAGAAATAATAGTCCTAGGCATGCCATGCAACCTAACGACTTCTCTAAAGAACAAATCCGCAATGTTTGAAGCATCATCGGTTTTATGACAAGCTATAAAATGTGTCATCTTAGAGAATCTATCCACAACAACAAAAATAGAATCACTCCCCTTCTTAGTCCTAGGCAACCCAAAATAAAGTCCATAGAAATGTCAATCCAAGTTCTTTTAAGAATAGCACGCAAAGTGTTCCCAAAGTTCTATTGACAACTTCAGTTTGTCCATCCGTTGAGGATGACAAGTAGTAGAAAACAACAATTTTGTGCCAAGTTTAGCCCATAAAGTATTCCAAAAGTAACTCAAAGAATTTAACATCGCGACCAGAAACAATAGTCCTAGGCATGCCATGCAACCTAACGACTTCTCTAAAGAACAAATCCGCAATGTTTGAAGCATCATCGGTTTTATACAAGCTATAAAATGTGCCATCTTAGAGAATCTATCCACAACAACAAAAATAGAATCCCTCCCCTTCTTAGTCCTAGGCAACCCCAAAATAAAGTCCATAGAAATGTCAATCCAAGTTCTTTTTAAGAATAGCACGCAAAAGTGTTCCCAAAGTTCTATGACAACTTCAGTTTGTCCATCCGTTTGAGGATGACAAGTAGTAGAAAACAACATTTTGTGCCAAGTTTAGCCCATAAAGTATTTCAAAAGTAACTCAAAAATTTAACATCGCGACCAGAAACAATAGTCCTAGGCATTGCCATGCAAAGCTAGCGACTTCTCTAAAACAAATCGCAATGTTTGAAGCATCTATGTTTTTATGAAAATATATTTGTCATCTTAGAGAATCTTGATCTTAACCATGCTGTTGCATAGATAAGTCCTTGAATATACAAATAGTAGAAAGAATGATGAGATGCTCATATGATGAGTATCATGAAAACTCTATTTGGAAGACGTATATTCTAAACCGTTCCAGTCGATTCAGCAGCCCCTAAGAAGGATAAAGGGCGCTCGAGTAGGATAGTATCTGCGATGTGAGTACCGTTTCATTGGTAGGGGACATTGTGATGTCCGAGCATGCATATAGGTTGTCCTGTAGAGTGCACTGAACAAACCTCTCTAAAGGTCTTTCCAAGTGGTTCTCACTTATCGGCGTGGCCCCGTCTCGTTTCTGTTGTCCACCCTTCGTCCCTTCTGGCCGGTTTGCCCTTCCTTTCTCTCTCTGTTCTCGCGTTTCCCCATTTTGTGCCGTTCCGCTCCTTGTCGTCGCCACACGGGCAGCCCCCGCATTGTCTGTGACACCACGACAACGCACCCCCTTCGGTGTCGCTGTGCATTGTCAGAGAGAAGTCGTTAGGTTGCATGGCATGCCTAGGACTATTGTTTCTGGTCGCGATGTTAAATTTTTGAGTTACTTTTGGAATACTTTATGGGCTTAACTTGGCACAAAATTGTTGTTTTCTACTATTTGTCATCCTCAAACGGATGGACAAACTGAAGTTGTCAATAGAACTTTGGGAACACTTTTGCGTGCTATTATTAAAAAGAACTTGGATTGACATTTCTATGGACTTTATTTTGGGGTTGCCTAGGACTAAGAAGGGGAGGGATTCTATTTTTGTTGTTGTGGATAGATTCTCTATGATGGCACATTTTATAACTTGTGATAAAACCGATGATGCTTCAAACATTGCGGATTCTTTCTTTAGAGAAGTCGTTGGGTTGCATGGCATGCCTAGGACTATTGTTTCTGGTCGCGATGTTAAATTTTTGAGTTACTTTTGGAATACTTTATGGGCTAAACTTGGTAAAAAATTTTGTTTTCTACTACTTGTCATCCTCAAACGGATGGACAAACTGAAGTTGTCCATAGAACTTTGAGAACACTTTTGCGTGCTATTCTTAAAAAGAACTTGGATTGACATTTCTATGGACTTTATTTTGGGGTTGCCTAGGATTAAGAAGGGGAAGAATTCTATTTTTGTTGTTGTGGATAGATTCTCTAAGATGGCACATTTTATAGCTTGTCATAAAACCGATGATGCTTCAAACATTGCAGATTTTTTCTTTAGAGAAGTCGTTAGGTTGCATGGCATGCCTAGGACTATTGTTTCTGGTCGCGATGTTAAATTCTTTAGTTACTTTTGGAAGACTTTATGGGCTAAACTTGGCACAAAATTGTTGTTTCTACTACTTGTCATCCTCAAACGGATGGACAAACTAGAAGTTTTCAATAGAACTTTGGGAACACTTTTGCGTGCTATTCTTAAAAAGAACTTGGATTGACATTTCTATGGACTTTATTTTGGGGTTGCCTAGGACTAAGAAGGGGAGGGATTCTATTTTTGTTGTTGTGGATAGATTCTCTAAGATGGCACATTTTATAGCTTGTCATAAAACCGATGATGCTTCAAACATAGCGGATTTGTTCTTTAGAGAAGTCGCTAGGTTGCATGGAATGCCTAGGACTATTGTTTCTGGTCGCGATGTTAAATTCTTGAGTTACTTTTGGAATACTTTATGGGCTAAACTTGGCACAAAATTGTTGTTTTCTACTACTTGTCATCCTCAAACGGATGGACAAACTGAAGTTGTCAATAGAACTTTGGGAACACTTTTGCGTGCTATTCTTAAAAAGAACTTGGATTGACATTTCTATGGACTTTATTTTGGGGTTGCCTAGGACTAAGAAGGGGAGGGATTCTATTTTTGTTTTTGTGGATAGATTCTCTAAGATGGCACATTTTATAGCTTGTTATAAAACCGATGATGCTTCAAACATTGCAGATTTTTTCTTTAGAGAAGTCGTTAGGTTGCATGGCATGCCTAGGACTATTGTTTCTGGTCGCGATGTTAAATTTTTGAGTTACTTTTGGAATACTTTATGGGCTAAACTTGACACAAAATTGTTGTTTTCTACTACTTGTCATCCTCAAACGGATGGACAAACTGAAGTTGTCAATAGAACTTTGGGAACACTTTTGCGTGCTAATTATTAAAAAGAACTTGGATTGACATTTCTCTGGACTTTATTTTGGGGTTGCCTAGGACTAAGAAGGGGAGAGATTCTATTTTTGTTTTTGTGGATAGATTCTCTAAGATGGCACATTTTATAGCTTGTCATAAAACCGATGATGCTTCAAACATTGCGGATTTGTTCTTTAGAGAAGTCGCTAGGTTGCATGGAATGCCTAGGACTATTGTTTCTGGTCGCGATGTTAAATTCTTGAGTTACTTTTGGAATACTTTATGGGCTAAACTTGGCACAAAATTGTTGTTTTCTACTACTTGTCATCCTCAAACGGATGGACAAACTGAAGTTGTCAATAGAACTTTGGGAACACTTTTGCGTGCTATTCTTAAAAAGAACTTGGATTGACATTTCTATGGACTTTATTGTTGGGTTGCCTAGGACTAAAAAGGGATGGATTCTATTTTTGTTGTTGTGGATAGATTCTCTAAGATGGCACATTTTATAGCTTGTTATAAAACCGATGATGCTTCAAACATTGCAGATTTTTTCTTTAGAGAAGTCGTTAGGTTGCATGGCATGCCTAGGACTATTGTTTCTGGTCGCGATGTTAAATTTTTGAGTTACTTTTGGAATACTTTATGGGCTAAACTTGGCACAAAATTGTTGTTTTCTACTACTTGTCATCCTCAAACGAATGGACAAACTGAAGTTGTCAATAGAACTTTGGGAAAACTTTTGCGTGCTATTCTTAAAAAGAACTTGGATTGACATTTCTATGGACTTTATTTTGGGGTTGCCTAGGACTAAGAAGGGGATGGATTCTATTTTTGTTGTTGTGGATAGATTCTCTAAGATGGTACAATTTATAGCTTGTTATAAAACCGATGATGCTTCAAACATTGCGGATTTTTTCTTTAGAGAAGTCATTAGGTTGCATGGCATGCCTAGGACTATTGTTTCTGGTCGCTATGTTAAATTTTTGAGTTACTTTTGGAATACTTTATGGGCTAAACTTGTCACAAAATTGTTGTTTTCTACTATTTGTCATCCTCAAACGGATGGACAAACTGAAGTTGTCAATAGAACTTTGAGAACACTTTTGCGTGCTATTCTTAAAAAGAACTTGGATTGACATTTCTATGGACTTTATTTTGGGGTTGCCTAGGACTAAGAAGGGGAGGGATTCTATTTTGTTGTTGTGGATAGATTCTCTAAGATGGCACATTTTATAGCTTGTTATAAAACCGATGATGCTTCAAACATTGCGGTCGTTAGAGAAGTCGTTAGGTTGCATGGCATGCCTAGGACTATTGTTTCTGGTCGCGATGTTAAATTTTTGAGTTACTTTTGGAATACTTTATGGGCTAAACTTGGCCCAAAATTGTTGTTTTCTACTACTTGTCATCCTCAAACGGATGGACAAACTGAAGTTGTCAATAGAACTTTGAGAACACTTTTGCGTTCTATTCTTAAAAAGAACTTGGATTGACATTTCTATGGACTTTATTTTGGGGTTGCCTAGGACTAAGAAGGGGAGGGATTCTATTTTTGTTGTTGTGGATAGATTCTCTAAGATGGCACATTTTATAGCTTGTCATAAAACCGATGATCCTTCAAACATTGCGGATTTGTTCTTTAGAGAAGTCGCTAGGTTGCATTGAATGTCTAGGACTATTGTTTCTGGTCGCGATGTTAAATTCTTGAGTTACTTTTGGAATACTTTATGGGCTAAACTTGGCACAAAATTGTTGTTTTCTACTACTTCTCATCTTCAAACGGATGGACAAACTGAAGTTGTCAATAGAACTTCGGGAACACTTTTGCGTGCTATTCTTAAAAAGAACTTGGATTGACATTTCTATGGACTTTATTTTGGGGTTGCCTAGGACTAAGAAGGGGATGGATTCTATTTTTGTTGTTGTGGATAGATTCTCTAAGATGGCACATTTTACAGCTTGTCATAAAACCGATGATGCTTCAAACATTGCGGATTTGTTCTTTAGAGAAGTCGCTAGGTTGCATTGAATGCCTAGGACTATTGTTTCTGGTCGCGATGTTAAATTCTTGAGTTACTTTTGGAATACTTTATGGGCTAAACTTGGCACAAAATTGTTGTTTTCTACTACTTGTCATTCTCAAACGGATGGACAAACTGAAGTTGTCAATAGAACTTTGGGAACACTTTTGCGCGCTATTATTAAAAAGAACTTGGATTGGCATTTCTATGGACTTTATTTTGGGGTTGCCTAGGACTAAGAAGGGGAGAGATTCTATTTTTGTTGTTGTGGATAGATTCTCTAAGATGACACATTTTATAGCTTGTCATAAAACCGATGATGCTTCAAACATTGCGGATTTGTTCTTTAGAGAAGTCGCTAAGTTGCATGGAATGCCTAGGACTATTGTTTCTGGTCGCGATGTTAAATTCTTGAGTTACTTTTGGAATATTTTATGGGCTAAACTTGGCACAAAATTGTTGTTTTCTACTACTTGTCATCCTCAAACGGATGGACAAACAAAGTTGTCAATAGAACTTTGGGAACACTTTTGCGTGCTATTCTTAAAAAGAACTTGGATTGACATTTCTATGGACTTTATTTTGGGGTTGCCTAGGACTAAGAAGGGGAGGGATTCTATTTTTGTTGTTGTGGATAGATTCTCTAAGATGGCACATTTTATAGCTTGTCGTAAAACCGATGATGCTTCAAACATTGCGGATTTGTTCTTTAGAGAAGTCGCTAGGTTGTATGGAATGCCTAGGACTATTGTTTCGGGTCACGATGTTTAATTCTTGAGTTACTTTTGGAATACTTTATGGGCTAAACTTGGCACAAAATTTTTGTTTTCTACTACTTGTCATCCTCAAACGGATGGACAAACTGAAGTTTTCAATAGAACTTTGGGAACAATTTTGCGTGCTATTATTAAAAAGAACTTGGATTGACATTTCTCTGGACTTTATTTTGGGGTTGCCTAGGACTAAGAAGGGGAGAGATTCTATTTTTGTTGTTGTGGATAGATTCTCTAAGATGTCACATTTTATAGCTTGTCATAAAACCGATGATGCTTCAAACATTGCGGATTTGTTCTTTAGAGAAGTCGCTAGGTTGCATTGAATGCCTAGGACTATTGTTTCTGGTCGCGATGTTAAATTCTTGAGTTACTTTTGGAATACTTTATGGGCTAAACTTGGCACAAAATTGTTGTTTTCTACTACTTCTCATCTTCAAACGGATGGACAAACTGAAGTTGTCAATAGAACTTTGGGAACACTTTTGCGTGCTATTCTTAAAAAGAACTTGGATTGACATTTCTATGGACTTTATTTTGGGGTTGCCTAGGACTAAGAAGGGGATGGATTCTATTTTTGTTGTTGTGGATAGATTCTCTAAGATGGCACATTTTATAGCTTGTCATAAAACCGATGATGCTTCAAACATTGCGGATTTGTTCTTTAGAGAAGTCGCTAGGTTGCATTGAATGCCTAGGACTATTGTTTCTGGTCGCGATGTTAAATTCTTGAGTTACTTTTGGAAGACTTTATGGGCTAAACTTGGCACAAAATTGTTGTTTTCTACTACTTGTCATCCTCAAACGGATGGAAAAACTGAAGTTGTCAATAGAACTTTGGGAACACTTTTGCGTGCTATTCTTAAAAAGAACTTGGATTGACATTTCTATGGACTTTATTTTGGGGTTGCCTAGGACTAAGAAGGGGAGGGATTCTATTTTTGTTGTTGTGGATAGATTCTCTAAGATGGCACATTTTATAGCTTGTCGTAAAACCGATGATGCTTCAAACATTGCGGATTTGTTCTTTAGAGAAGTCGCTAGGTTGTATGGAATGCCTAGGACTATTGTTTCGGGTCACGATGTTTAATTCTTGAGTTACTTTTGGAATACTTTATGGGCTAAACTAGGCACAAAATTGTTGTTTTCTACTACTTGTCATCCTCAAACGGATGGACAAACTGAAGTTGTCAATAGAACTTTGGGAACACTTTTGCGTGCTATTCTTAAAAAGAACTTGGATTGACATTTCTATGGACTTAATTTTGGGGTTGCGTAGGACTAAGAAGGGGATGGATTCTATTTTTGTTGTTGTGGATAGATTCTCTAAGATGGCACATTTTATAGCTTGTTATAAAACCGATGATCCTTCAAACATTGCGGATTTTTTCTTTAGAGAAGTCGTTAGGTTGCATGGCATGCCTAGGACTATTGTTTCTGGTCGCGATGTTAAATTTTTGAGTTACTTTTGGAATACTTTATGGGCTAAACTTGGCACAAAATTGTTGTTTTCTAGTACCTGTCATCCTCAAACGGATGGACAAAATGAAGTTGTCAATAGAACTTTGAGAACACTTTTGCGTGCTACTCTTAAAAAGAACTTGGATTGACATTTCTATGGACTTTATTTTGGGGTTGCCTAGGACTAAGAAGGGGAGGGATTCTATTTTTTTTGTTGTGGATAGATTCTCTATGATGGCACATTTTATAGCTTGTGATAAAACCGATGATGCTTCAAACATTGCGGATTTTTTCTTTAGAGAAGTCGTTAGGTTGCATGGCATACCTAGGACTATTGTTTCTGGTCGCGATGTTAAATTTTTGAGTTACTTTTGGAATACTTTATGGGCTAAACTTGGTAAAAAATTTTTGTTTTCTACTACTTGTCATCCTCAAACGGATGGACAAACTGAAGTTGTCAATAGAACTTTGAGAACACTTTTGCGTGCTATTCTTAAAAAGAACTTGGATTGGCATTTCTATGGACTTTATTTTGGGGTTGCCTAGGACTAAGAAGGGGAGGGATTCTATTTTTGTTGTTGTGGATAGATTCTCTAAGATGGCACATTTTATAGCTTGTCATAAAACCGATGATGCTTCAAACATTGCGGATTTGTTCTTTAGAGAAGTCGCTAGGTTGCATTGAATGCCTAGGACTATTGTTTCTGGTCGCGATGTTAAATTCTTGAGTTACTTTTGGAATACTTTATGGGCTAAACTTGGCACAAAATTGTTGTTTTCTACTACTTGTCATCTTCAAACGGATGGACAAACTGAAGTTGTCAATAGAACTTTGGGAACACTTTTGCGTGCTATTATTAAAAAGAACTTGGATTGACATTTCTCTGGACTTTATTTTCGGGTTGCCTAGGACTAAGAAGGGGAGAGATTCTATTTTTGTTGTTGTGGATAGATTCTCTAAGATGGCACATTTTATAGCTTGTCATAAAACCGATGATGCTTCAAACATTGCGGATTTGTTCTTTAGAGAAGTCGCTAGGTTGCATGGAATGCCTAGGACTATTGTTTCTGGTCGCGATGTTAAATTCTTGAGTTACTTTTGGAATACTTTATGGGCTAAACTTGGCACAAAATTGTTGTTTTCTACTACTTGTCATCCTCAAACGGATGGACAAACAGAAGTTGTCAATAGAAGTTTGGGAACACTTTTGCGTGCTATTCTTGAAAAGAACTTGGATTGACATTTCTATGGACTTTATTGTGGGGTTGCCTAGGACTAAAAAGGGGATGGATTCTATTTTTGTTGTTGTGGATAGATTCTCTAAGATGGCACATTTTATAGCTTGTTATAAAACCGATGATGCTTCAAACATTGCAGATTTTTTCTTTAGAGAAGTCGTTAGGTTGCATGGCATGCCTAGGACTATTGTTTCTGGTCGCGATGTTAAATTTTTGAGTTACTTTTGGAATACTTTATGGGCTAAACTTGGCACAAAATTGTTGTTTTCTACTACTTGTCATCCTCAAACGGATGGACAAACTGAAGTTGTCAATAGAACTTTGGGAAAACTTTTGCGTGCTATTCTTAAAAAGAACTTGGATTGACATTTCTATGGACTTTATTTTGGGGTTGCCTAGGACTAAGAAGGGGATGGATTCTATTTTTGTTGTTGTGGATAGATTCTCTAAGATGGCACATTTTATAGCTTGTTATAAAACCGATGATGCTTCAAACATTGCGGATTTTTTCTTTAGAGAAGTCGTTAGGTTGCATGGCATGCCTAGGACTATTGTTTCTGGTCGCGATGTTAAATTTTTGAGTTACTTTTGGAATACTTTATGGGCTAAACTTGGCACAAAATTGTTGTTTTCTACTACTTGTCATCCTCAAACGGATGGACAAACTGAAGTTGTCAATAGAACTTTGAGAACACTTTTGCGTGCTATTCTTAAAAAGAACTTGGATTGACATTTCTATGGACTTTATTTTGGAGTTGCCTAGGACTAAGAAGGGGAGGGATTCTATTTTTGTTGTTGTGGATAGATTCTCTAAGATGGCACATTTTATAGCTTGTTATAAAACCGATGATGCTTCAAACATTGCGGTCGTTAGAGAAGTCGTTAGGTTGCATGGCATGCCTAGGACTATTGTTTCTGGTCGCGATGTTAAATTTTTGAGTTACTTTTGGAATACTTTATGGGCTAAACTTGGGCCAAAATTGTTGTTTTCTACTACTTGTCATCCTCAAACGGATGGACAAACTGAAGTTGTCAATAGAACTTTGAGAACACTTTTGCGTTCTATTCTTAAAAAGAACTTGGATTGACATATATGGACTTTATTTTGGGGTTGCCTAGGACTAAGAAGGGGAGTGATTCTATTTTGGTTGTTGTGGATAGATTCTCTAAGATGACACATTTTATAGCTTGTCATAAAACCGATGATGCTTCAAACATTGCGGATTTGTTCTTTAGAGAAGTCGCTAGGTTGCATGGAATGCCTAGGACTATTGTTTCTGGTCGCGAGGTTAAATTCTTGAGTTACTTTTGGAATACTTTATGGGCTAAACTTGGCACAAAATTGTTGCTTTCTACTACTTGTCATCCTCAAACGGATGGACAAACTGAAGTTGTCAATAGAACTTTGGGAACACTTTTGCGTGCTATTCTTAAAAAGAACTTGTATTGACATTTCTATGGACTTTATTTCGGGGTTGCCTAGGACTAAGAAGGGGAGGGATTCTATTTTTGTTGTTGTGGATAGATTCTCTAAGATGGCACATTTTATAGCTTGTCATAAAACCGATGATGCTTCAAACATTGCGGATTTGTTCTTTAGAGAAGTCGCTAGGTTGTATGGAATGCCTAGGACTATTGTTTCGGGTCACGATGTTTAATTCTTGAGTTACTTTTGGAATACTTTATGGGCTAAACTAGGCTCAAAATTGTTGTTTTCTACTACTTGTCATCCTCAAATGGATGGACAAACTGAAGTTGTCAATAGAACTTTGGGAACACTTTTGCGTGCTATTCTTAAAAAGAACTTGGATTGACATTTCTATGGACTTTATTTTGGGGTTGCCTAGGACTAAGAAGGGGATGGATTCTATTTTTGTTGTTGTGGATAGATTCTCTAAGATGGCACATTTTATAGCTTGTTATAAAACCGATGATTCTTCAAACATTGCGGATTTTTTCTTTAGAGAAGTCGTTAGGTTGCATGGCATGCCTAGGACTTTTGTTTCTGGTCGCGATGTTAAATTTTTGAGTTACTTTTGGAATACTTTATGGGCTAAACTTGGCACAAAATTGTTGTTTTCTACTACCTGTCATTCTCAAACGGATGGACAAAATGAAGTTGTCAATAGAACTTTGAGAACACTTTTGCGTGCTACTCTTAAAAAGAACTTGGATTGACATTTCTATGGACTTTATTTTGGAGTTGCCTAGGACTAAGAAAGGGAGGGATTCTATTTTTGTTGTTGTGGATAGATTCTCTATGATGGCACATTTTATAGCATGTGATAAAACCGATGATGCTTCAAACATTGCGGATTTTTTCTTTAGAGAAGTCGTTAGGTTGCATGGCATACCTAGGACTATTGTTTCTGGTCGCGATGTTAAATTTTTGAGTTACTTTTGGAATACTTTATGGGCTAAACTTGGTAAAAAATTTTTGTTTTCTACTACTTGTCATCCTCAAACGGATGGACAAACTGAAGTTGTCAATAGAACTTTGAGAACACTTTTGCGTGCTATTCTTAAAAAGAACTTGGATTGGCATTTCTATGGACTTTATTTTGGGGTTGCCTAGGACTAAGAAGGGGAGGGATTCTTTTTTTGTTGTTGTGGATAGATTCTCTAAGATGGCACATTTTATAGCTTGTCATAAAACCGATGATGCTTCAAACATTGCGGATTTGTTCTTTAGAGAAGTCGCTAGGTTGCATTGAATGCCTAGGACTATTGTTTCTGGTCGCGATGTTAAATTCTTGAGTTACTTTTGGAATACTTTATGGGCTAAACTTGGCACAAAATTGTTGTTTTCTACTACTTGTCATCTTCAAACGGATGGACAAACTGAAGTTGTCAATAGAACTTTGGGAACACTTTTGCGTGCTATTATTAAAAAGAACTTGGATTGACATTTCTCTGGACTTTATTTTCGGGTTGCCTAGGACTAAGAAGGGGAGAGATTCTATTTTTGTTGTTGTGGATAGATTCTCTAAGATGGCACATTTTATAGCTTGTCATAAAACCGATGATGCTTCAAACATTGCGGATTTGTTCTTTAGAGAAGTCGCTAGGTTGCATGGAATGCCTAGGACTATTGTTTCTGGTCGCGATGTTAAATTCTTGAGTTACTTTTGGAATACTTTATGGGCTAAACTTGGCACAAAATTGTTGTTTTCTACTACTTGTCATCCTCAAACGGATGGACAAACAGAAGTTGTCAATAGAAGTTTGGGAACACTTTTGCGTGCTATTCTTGAAAAGAACTTGGATTGACATTTCTATGGACTTTATTGTGGGGTTGCCTAGGACTAAAAAGGGGATGGATTCTATTTTTGTTGTTGTGGATAGATTCTCTAAGATGGCACATTTTATAGCTTGTCATAAAACCGATGATGCTTCAAACATTGCGGATTTGTTCTTTAGAGAAGTCGCTAGGTTGCATGGAATGCCTAGGACTATTGTTTCTGGTCGCGATGTTAAATTATTGAGTTACTTTTGGAATACTTTATGGGCTAAACTTGGCACAAAATTGTTGTTTTCTACTACTTGTCATCCTCAAACGGATGGACAAACAGAAGTTGTCAATAGAAGTTTGGGAACACTTTTGCGTGCTATTCTTGAAAAGAACTTGGATTGACATTTCTATGGACTTTATTGTGGGGTTGCCTAGGACTAAAAAGGGGATGGATTCTATTTTTGTTGTTGTGGATAGATTCTCTAAGATGGCACATTTTATAGCTTGTTATAAAACCGATGATGCTTCAAACATTGCAGATTTTTTCTTTAGAGAAGTCGTTAGGTTGCATGGCATGCCTAGGACTATTGTTTCTGGTCGCGATGTTAAAATTTTGAGTTACTTTTGGAATAATTTATGGGCTAAACTTGGCACAAAATTGTTGTTTTCTACTACTTGTCATCCTCAAACGGATGGACAAACTGAAGTTGTCAATAGAACTTTGGGAAAACTTTTGCGTGCTATTCTTAAAAAGAACTTGGATTGACATTTCTATGGACTTTATTTTGGGGTTGCCTAGGACTAAGAAGGGGATGGATTCTATTTTTGTTGTTGTGGATAGATTCTCTAAGATGGCACATTTTATAGCTTGTTATAAAACCGATGATGCTTCAAACATTGCGGATTTTTTCTTTAGAGAAGTCGTTAGGTTGCATGGCATGCCTAGGACTATTGTTTCTGGTCGCGATGTTAAATTTTTGAGTTACTTTTGGAATACTTTATGGGCTAAACTTGGCACAAAATTGTTGTTTTCTACTACTTGTCATCCTCAAACGGATGGACAAACTGAAGTTGTCAATAGAACTTTGAGAACACTTTTGCGTTCTATTCTTAAAAAGAACTTGGATTGACATTTCTATGGACTTTATTTTGGGGTTGCCTAGGACTAAGAAGGGGAGGGATTGTAAGGCTCGAGAATTGTCAATTGGCATTGATGTGAGACTTGAAACCATGAGAATGCATGACATATAGAGTGGAATTTTTGAAGCATGGCCGAAGCCACACCGCACCCGCGGTGTTAGAGATACAGCACCCGCGGTGCATTGAGAGGAAATTGAGGGAAATGTGCGAACAGACACCGCACCCGCGGTGCTAGCACGACCGCACCCGCGGTGTGAGACCGCACCCGCGGTCATGTAAGGACCGCACCCGCGGTCTAAGTGCTACATTTTTGGATGAACTTGCCGTGAGCATAGCGCACCCGCGCTCTTGAGACACCGCACCCGCGGTCTGCATGCGAAATTGCCACCTTCGATTTTGGTCTTGACACATGGCATGAGGTATATATATGTTATGTTGACACATCACTCCTTCATTCTTCAGAATTCAGAACCGAGAGCTCCCAAGGAAATCCTTCAAGTTCCTTCGTGCTAAAAAGTAGAATTATGCAAGAGTTGTTCATCCGATTTTAATTCCGAGGTAAGATTTGTGTTCCTTGCATTGAAGGCTACAAAGTGACGTAAGTTTGATATAATTCCAGCATGATTCAGATTGTGGATGTTGGGGAACTTATGATTTTGTTGCGAATATGTGTTCTTGATATGCTAAGCATCGTAGAAACGTAAACGGATTGAATTACGGATGTCGTATGCTATAGGTTCAATTTTCCAGCATGTATTATGTGAAGATTATGCAGAATTTGGTATTCATGTTTGTATTGGATGAGATTATGAGTTATTGAGATTGATTATGATATTGTTATGTTGAGATTGAGTTGGCCGGTATTGAGAAATAAGCCGTTACGCCGTTGAATTGTATTGAAATCAGTTACAGATTTGTACATTGAGTTAGTTGAGATGCTTGTTGATAGAGTGTGTCTACACATTGCCATTTCAGATTATATTGGTTATTATGAACTCGAGACTTCGACTGCGACACCGACGATTCGACAAGAAAGGTATAATTCATGTGGTCACGGGATTGCACAACTCGATTCAGATTTGATACGAGTTTCCCTAAATCACATACTAGATAGTTATTACATTGATTATGTAATGTTTCGTTTATTGATTTATATTCGAGTCTTGAGATAGGAGAGATTGGCAGACTTGCCAAAACTAGACGTTTCGGTGTATCGACGCATAGAAACAGATTTGTTATATGTGTAGACCCTCGATACAGAGTTGACCGAAGTCTAGGAATAAGACGTACCGTTGCCCCGAGTGGCTGGGTAGGTGACAGACCGTCTTATTCACACCGGGATCCCTAGATTAGAAAAGAGTCGAGTCAAGATTTGAATTGGGGAATACAGATTTGTATTCTTCTACATGTTTAGATTTATATTCATGTTACTTGTTACATATGCTATGCTTTTGTATATGATATTTACATTGCATGCATCCATGTTTTATACTGGGATATGTTCTCACCGGAGTTATCCGGCTGTTGTCGTGTCTGTATGTGTGCATGGCAACAGGTGGGGCAGGATCAGGGTCACGACGAGGAAGAGAGAGTTGATAGCGTGGAGATGCCGGGTGTAGCAGAAGACTTCTGATGTTGCACTAGTAGTTTTATGTTGATACTAGAGATGTTATGTTGTTATTGTAACATGTATAACAAGTAAGGCTACTAGATCATGTCATGTAATAGTCGTTGACTCATGTTTGTTTTAAATAAAAATGAGACGCTTTATGTTAACATTCGATTTAATGTTAGAAAGCGAAAAATTTTGACCCGCCATTTATAATAAAGATCCAATTAAATCCCAAAAGAATTGAGTTAGAACCCGGGTCCCCACAACAGGTGGTATCAGAGCTGTAGGTTCTGTAGACTGAGATAGAATAGAATGAGCGGGGTAGATCGAGTCATCTTCCTTGCTTTTGAGATGCTAGCATGCTTTATTGCTTTCCCTATTATATGTTGTGTTGTATTATCTGAATTGATTTACAGCATTTCAAGCCTGAATCAGAACCAATTCTCGATCAGAGGTATATGATCAGAGGAGGGCTGAGACAGATGATATTGGTTGTGTACTAATCAGTTTGATAATCAGATTTATGCCGCCTAGACGAGTGCCACAGCCAGAGCAGGGTAGCACATCAGGTGTACAGATGGATGTTACCGCTACACCGATGGAGACTTTATTGAAGAGATTTCAGTCTTTCCATCCGCCTACCCTGAAGGGCACAGAGAGTGCAGTAGAGTGCGAGAGCTGGCTTGATGATATCGAGATGCTGTTTGAGTCTTTGGCTTACACTGACGAACGACGTGTGAAGTTGATAGGCCATCAGATGCAAGAGGTTGCAAAGAGCTGGTGGTTTGACTACGAAGAGAGCCTTGGAGCACCGAGGCATTGATATCACGTGGAAAGTTTTTAAAGATGAGTTCTATCAGCGCTTCTTCCCCGTCTCCTACCGGAAAGATAAGGGAGCTGAATTTGCGAATCTGAAGCAGGGACAGTGGAACATTGAGGAGTATGTCGCTAAATTTTCTGCTTTGCTGCGATTTGCACCGCATGTGGCCGGGAACGACGAGGCAGTGGCCGATCAGTTCATCAATGGGCTGAATCCCGATGTCTTTACTTTGGTGAACACGGGACGGCCTAACACTTTTTCAGAGGCACTGAACCGAGCGAAGGGAGCAGAGGCTGGCTTGATCAGGCAGCGAGGAGCTTCCTACGGTGTTCAGGGGCAGAGACCGCCACAGCCTACCACCGTTCAGTTTCCACCCCCTCCTCCTCGTTTTGACAGTGGAGCTAGTGGTAGTGGCAAGAAGGATTTTCTGAAGGCTAAGGGCAAACAGTTTAAGAAATCTGGGAGTAGTTCATCGAGTTCGAGTGGATCTCGACAGAGAGGTCAGGGGTCAGATTATAGTGGCGCATACTGTGGTTCGTGCGGAGGGCGACATGCGACGGAGCAGTGTCAAGGAGTTCTGGGACGCTGCAATATCTGCAGACAGCAGGGGCATTTCGCCAGAGTGTGCCCACAGAGGAGTTCTCAGCGATTCCAGAGTACAGGATCGTCTGCTGCAGCGCCACAGATGGAGAGACAGGCATCTTCTGTACACTCCTTTCAGCCACCCTCCACACAGACTCAGCAGAGGCCAGGAGGTAGTCAGACTGTGAGTCAGCCTCCTCGACAGCAGGCACGTGTCTTTGCCCTGACAGAGGAACAGGCGCAGGAGGCGCCAGATGACGTCATTGCAGGTAATTGTTTCCTTTGCGGTTATCCTGCATATGTGTTGATAGACACAGGGGCATCTCATACATTTATATCTGAACATTTTGTATTGAGACATTCATTGCCTGTTGAGTCGTTGTCGACAGTAGTGTCTATAGCTTCTCCGTTGGGAAGTGGTTTGATATCTGTGACTACTGTTAGACACTGTATGCTTCAGTTTGAGGGGCATGAGATTGATCTTGATTGTGTAGTACTTGGTTTAGCTGATTTTGACTGTATAGTTGGCATAGACATGTTGACCAAGTACAGGGCCACGGTAGATTGTTTCCACAAGATTGTCAGATTCAGACCCGAGATGACAGACGAGTGGAAATTCTACGGCAAGGGCTCCAGATCTCGGATTCCCTTAGTATCTGCCCTGACTATGAGTAGATTGCTTCAGAGAGGAGCAGAGGGCTTTCTCGTATATTCAGTAGACCTACTGAAGTCGAGCCCAGCATTGGCAGATTTGCCAGTGGTTTGCGAGTTTGCAGATGTTTTTCCTGATGAGATTCCAGGGTTGCCTCCGGTTCGAGAGGTTGATTTCAGCATAGATCTTATGCCCGGTTCTGTTCCTATTTCGAGAACTCCGTATAGGATGGCGCCGATAGAGCTGAAAGAGTTGAAAGCTGTAATAGCCGAGCCCGGTGTACGGTACGGTTTAAGCTTTATTGTGTTAATTGGGTTTTGTGATTAGATGATTATAGTTGTGTTTTGGGCTATAGTATTATTGGTTATTATTTATTTGAGGTGTTAGTTGGTGTTGATTGTTCGTTTCAGCGTTTCGAATCGATTTTTAGTTGTTTTGTTACTGTTCATTGCCGTGAGTAGAGTGCACCCGCGCTCTTAGATGAGTGCCCCCGCGGTGTACTATTCATGATTTTGGTTTTGGAGGGCCGTGGCATCACCGCACCCGCGGCAGTGCAAGGACCGCACCCGCGGTGAGACCGCACCCGCGGTAATTGTAGCACCGCACCCGCGGTGTTCGTGCATGGGATTTATTTTGGTTGCCGTGAGCTTAGCGCACCCGCGGTGCTTGTGGGACCGCACCCGCGGTGTAAGTATGGGCGAGTTTTTAAGTGACTTTTTGGGAGTTGTTGGCCATACCTACCTTATCTTCTTTCCTCCATTTCCGATTTTCTCTCTTTTGGCAAGGGTTTTCATCCATTTCAATTGCTTCCCACCTTTGATTCTTGGCTTTGTTTCGATTTCCGACTTGAGATCATCGTTCTCCGTGGTATAAGGAAGCTTAGGTAAGTTTTTGGTGCGATTCTAATGAGGTTTCGAGTTAAGGGTTATTTTGGATTTGATGTTTTGATGGTTCTATGGATTATTTAGCATGGACTTTTGGATTTAGTCTTGATATTGGTGTTATTTATGGATTATTGTTTAGGTGGTGTACCAAGAGTATAGTTGGAGGTGTTCTATTGGTTTGTGAGTGGAATTTCATCCTTTTTGCTCACATGATATTATATGTATTGTGTTTTAAAGGTTTCAAAGCGTTATTCCCTTCCATTGATCCATTGCTATGTATTCGTTTCATTGATTATCTATTGGAGGCATTGTATGTCTCACCATTGTTATAAAGGGAATACAAGATATATTATGAGATTGCGAAACGACGGCCTTAAATGCTATTGAGAATTCAAATGTTTTATTGGATTGATTAATCATAGCCATAGCATTGCATGCAATTAGATGATCATCGACCATAGGCTTTTATCCCCTCACAGTTATCGATTTATATCGATGGGATATTGGCAACCACAGTCACAGATACTATTGATATCAATCCAACCATAGAAAAGAGAAATATCATCGTTTTGCTATCTATTGCCATTGCTATTGCTACAGTTATTGCTACGTTATTCATGTTTCAGAGTCGATGGTATTTATGATTTAAAAGCCATGTTTTACAGCGTATACTATGTATCATTGCTATGTAAGAGTTCCACTTGCTGAGATTTATTCTCATTTCAGTTATTTTCATGTGATGCAGATAAGAGCGACGGACCGGGACGTTGACTGTGGATGGGGGTCATATGCATACGAAGATTGGAAGGATGATTATTTTGTACCATTTTGTAACATGATCACACTAATGATATTTTGTATTTTGTTATGTCATTGGAATGATCATGTTGTTATTTTGTAAACACTTTTATAAAATGTATTTTGAAACTCCTTCCATGTTTGAAAGAAAATTTTAAATTCCGTTGTATTTTAATTGTATCGGATCAGGGTGTCACATTTAGTGGTATCAGAGCGGTGTTCTTCGGACCAATGCATATGACTTCGTCTACTTTCAACTGTCCGGGTATGTTTTCTTGCATCTATCCATTGTTATATATATTGATTGGTGTCTTGTGAGCAATTGTAGAGTATGCCTCCTAAGCGTAAGGCGGCAGAGGGTGAGGATAGTTCTTCCTCGAGAGTTGTCGACGAGTTCGGCAAGTTGCTTAAGGAACAGGCTAAGGTGCATAGCGATCAGATTCAACAGTTGCTCCGATTGCAAGGAGCAGGACAGGGTCGAGGCCAAGTGAGAGGTCAAGTTGCTCAGGCTGTTGGCACTGATGCCGTCTTTTCTTCTTTTAAGAGAATGGATCCACCAGAATTCGCAGGTAGCACCGATCCTCTAGTTGCTGTCGAGTGGGTCAAGGCGCTTGAAGCTATCTTCGATCATCTCCAGTATGAGGACAAAGACAGGATTAGCTGTGCAGTGTTCATGTTGGTTAAAGCTGCCCGCATTTGGTGGAATGCTACAAAAGTTGGAGTTGATGTTGCGACACTGAAGTGGTCAGAGTTCACTGACTTGTTCTACGACAAGTATTTCCCCGACGCACTTCGAGCGAGGAAGGTTACGGAGTTCTTGGAACTTAGACAGGGGAGCTTGGATGTTGGCCAGTATATTCTGAAGTTCGAGGAGGGTTGCCTATTTGCTCCGTATATTGCTTCGAACGACAAGGACAAGGGCGCTCATTTCATTCGAGGCCTTAGAGCGGAGATTCGTCGTGATATCAACATGTCCAAAGCTGTTACTTTCAAGGAGATTGTGTCCAAGGCACTGTTGGCCGAGCAGGACGAGAAGGACATCGCCAGGGAGAGGAAAGAGAGGCACCAGGCCATTGCTCAGAGAGGCCAGGGTTCGAATCAGAGGGGCAGGGATCGTTTCAAGGGCAAGGGCAAGATGGAGCCGAGTTCCAGACCACCGCCAGTTCCATTTGATCCCGAGAAGCCACTGTGTCCAAAGTGTGGTAAGCATCATCGAGGAGAGTGCAGATTGGGCACTCATACTTGTTTTCGTTGTGGCGCGGCGGGTCACGTTGCTAGGAATTGCCCGAGGGGAGATAGCCAAGGGAAGGTGCAGGGTCGTATCTTTGCGATGACCAAGGAAGGTATTAATCGTGATTCTTCATTGATCTCTAGTACTATTTTGATTTCAGGCAGAGTAGCTACTACTTTGATTGATACTGGTGCTACTCATTCTTTTATGTCTGAATTATTTTTGAGATCTTTGGGTATAGTTCCTTCTGTTCTTCCCATTCAGCTTAATGTTGTTTTACCTTCGGGGGATGTCTTGTGCCCGACATCAATTGTCTTTGCGTGCCCTGTTCGTATTGAGGAGCGAGTTGTATTCGCTGATTTGATTGTTATCCCTATGGTTGCCTTCGATGTTATTCTTGGCATGGATTGGCTTTCGACTTACCGTGCAGTTATCGATTGTGTTGCTAAGAAGGTGGCTTTTGCAGATGATGGCCAGGGAGGAGCGCTCGCCAGCACAGGTACTTCGCTGGTCCTTCCTTTTATTTCTTGCTTTGAGGCTGAGAGATTGTTGTGTAGAGGTTGCGATGGGTTTCTTGCTTCTATTGTGGATGTTGATAGATTGATTAAGTTGAATGTAGATGATATTGATGTGGTGAGAGAGTTTGCTGATGTGTTTGAGGATGATGTTCCGGGTTTGCCGCCGGATAGAGATGTTGAGTTTGTGATCGATTTAGCTCCAGGTACGGTTCCTATTTCTAAGGCTCCGTACCGAATGGCCCCTACCGAGATGAAGGAGTTGAAGACTCAGTTGCAGGATCTTTTAGACAAGGGCTTTATTCGTCCGAGTTCTTCGCCTTGGGGAGCTCCGGTTCTATTTGCCAAGAAGAAGGATGGTTCTTTGCGACTGTGTATCGACTACAGGGAGCTTAACAAAGTAACTGTCAAGAACAAGTATCCGTTGCCTCGGATAGATGATTTGTTTGATCAGCTCCATGGTGCTACTGTGTTCTCGAAGATTGATCTTCGGTCTGGCTACTATCAGTTGAAGGTTAGGGAGTCTGATATCCCTAAGACAGCTTTCCGGACCAGGTACGGTCACTATGAGTTTCTTGTCATGTCTTTTGGTTTGACCAATGCCCCTTCAGTCTTCATGGATCTGATGAACCGTGTGTTCAAGCCTTATCTGGATAGCTTCGTTATTGTTTTCATCGACGATATCCTGATCTATTCCAAATCCAGAGAGCTTCATGCAGAGCATCTCAGAGTGGTGCTTCAGTTGTTGCGAGAGAAGAGGTTGTTTGCCAAGTTGAAGAAGTGTGAGTTTTGGCTAGATCAGATTTCTTTTCTAGGCCATGTGGTTTCGAGAGATGGCATTGCTGTTGATCCGTTGAAGATAGAGGCGATTCGGAGTTGGCCTATTCCTACCACTGTTTCTGAGGTACGCAGTTTCCTCGGTTTGGCGGGTTACTATCGTCGTTTCATTTCAGGTTTCTCCAAGATTGCCCTGCCATTGTCCAATCTGACGAGGAAGACTGTGAAGTTCGAGTGGTCTATCGATTGCCAGAGTGCATTTCAGGAGTTGAAGGACAGATTGACGACAGCTCCTGTTCTTTCTTTGCCCAGTGGTTCAGAGGATTTTGTGGTCTATACCGATGCGTCGAAGAGAGGCCTTGGTGCAGTGTTGATGCAGCGAGGTAAGGTCATTGCCTATGCGTCTCGCCAGTTGAAGGATTTTGAGAAGAATTATCCGACGCACGATTTGGAGCTTGCAGCTGTGGTTTTCGCCCTTAAGATTTGGAGACATTATCTGTATGGCGAAAAGTGTGAGATCTTCACAGACCACAAGAGTTTGAAGTATCTGTTCTCGCAGAAAGAGCTCAATATGCGACAGAGGAGGTGGTTAGAGCTTGTCAAGGATTACGATGTGACGATCAGTTATCACCTAGGGAAGGCGAATGTTGTGGCTGATGCTTTGAGCCGCAAGTCGAGTGCTTCATTGAGTTCTTTGATTCAGAGACCATTGTTGATGGATTTGCAGAGAGAGGAGATTGATCTGGTGATTCCAGGGACCATTGCTCGCTTTTCAGCGTTGGTCATTCGATCTACATTGACGGACAGGATCCGTAGAGAGCAGTCGACTGATGTTCAGTTGGCAGAGTTGAGAGCTAGAGCCGAGGCTAGAGGGAATTCAGAGTTTAGTCTGAATGGTGATGATTTGGTAACTTTCAGAGGCCGCATTTGTGTTCCTTCTGGCGACGATATTCGTAGAGACGTCTTGACAGAGGCTCATACCGCACCTTATTCGATTCATCCAGGCAGTACGAAGATGTATCAGGATCTTCGACGACTCTACTGGTGGCCAGGTATGAAGAGAGATATTGCTTTGTTCATTTCTCAGTGCCTTACTTGTCAGCAGGTAAAGATTGAGCACCAGAGACCTGCTGGGACATTGCTTTCTTTGCCGTTTCCTCAGTGGAAGTGGGAGCATATCACTATGGATTTCGTGACTGGTTTACCCAGGACGCAGAAGGGTTTCAATTCCATTTGGGTTATTGTTGATAGATTGACCAAGTCAGCGCATTTTCTCCCAGTCAAGACGACGTATTCGATGTCTCAGTATGCCGAGGATTACATTGCAGAGATTGTTAGACTTCATGGAGTTCCTGTGTCGATCGTGTCTGATCGTGACCCTAGATTTACCTCAGAGTTTTGGAAGAGTTTGCACAGAGCTATGGGTTCTCGATTAGCTTTCAGTACAGCTTATCATCCTCAGAGCGACGGTCAGTCGGAGAGAGTCATTCAGATTCTGGAGGATATGCTCAGAGCTTGTACTATTGACTATTCTGGTAGCTGGGATTCCAAGTTGCCTCTTGTGGAATTCACGTACAACAATAGCTACCAGGCGACGATTGGCATGGCACCGTATGAGGCACTTTATGGCAGGAAGTGCAGATCTCCTTTGTTTTGGGATGAGGTTGGAGAGAGGAAGATGTTGGGTCCCGAGTTGGTCCAACAGACTGCCGATGTTGTTGCAGTTATCAGAGAGAGGATGAAGACTGCTCAGTCCAGACAGAAGAGCTATGCAGACGTTCGTCGTAGACCTTTGCAGTTCGAGGATGGCGATCATGTTTTTCTGAAGATAGCACCTCTCAAGGGTGTGATGCGATTTGGCAAGAAGGGCAAGTTGAGCCCTAGATTCATTGGTCCATTCGAGATATTGGACAGAGTGGGTGACCGAGCCTACAGATTAGCCCTACCGCCCGATCTTGACAGAGTCCATAATGTGTTTCACGTATCGATGCTCAGGAAGTATGTTGCAGATCCTTCCCATGTTCTTCGCCATGAGCCATTGGACTTGACGCCGAGTCTGACTTACCATGAGATTCCGATTCAGATTCTGGATCGCACAGTTAGAGTTCTGAGGAACAAAGAGATCGGCATCGTTAAAGTCCTTTGGAGGAACCATTTGATTGAGGAGGCTACGTGGGAACCAGAGATTGAGATGAGAGAGAGGTATCCTGAGTTGTTCGTGCCGTGACGTCAATTTCGAGGACGAAATTCCTCTAAGGAGGGGAGATTGTAATAGCCGAGCCCGGTGTACGGTACGGTTTAAGCTTTATTGTGTTAATTGGGTTTTGTGATTAGATGATTATAGTTGCGTTTTGGGCTATAGTATTATTGGTTATTATTTATTTGAGGTGTTAGTTGGTGTTGATTGTTCGTTTCAGCGTTTCGAATCGATTTTTAGTTGTTTTGTTATTGTTCATTGCCGTGAGTAGAGTGCACCCGCGCCCTTAGATGAGTGCCCCCGCGGTGTACTATTCATGATTTTGGTTTTGGAGGGCCGTGGCATCACCGCACCCGCGGCAGTGCAAGGACCGCACCCGCGGTGAGACCGCACCCGCGGTAATTGTAGCACCGCACCCGCGGTGTTCGTGCATGGGATTTATTTTGGTTGCCGTGAGCTTAGCGCACCCGCGGTGCTTGTGGGACCGCACCCGCGGTGTAAGTATGGGCGAGTTTTTAAGTGACTTTTTGGGAGTTGTTGGCCATACCTACCTTATCTTCTTTCCTCCATTTCCGATTTTCTCTCTTTTGGCAAGGGTTTTCATCCATTTCAATTGCTTCCCACCTTTGATTCTTGGCTTTGTTTCGATTTCCGACTTGAGATCATCGTTCTCCGTGGTATAAGGAAGCTTAGGTAAGTTTTTGGTGCGATTCTAATGAGGTTTCGAGTTAAGGGTTATTTTGGATTTGATGTTTTGATGGTTCTATGGATTATTTAGCATGGACTTTTGGATTTAGTCTTGATATTGGTGTTATTTATGGATTATTGTTGTAGGTGGTGTACCAAGAGTATAGTTGGAGGTGTTCTATTGGTTTGTGAGTGGAATTTCATCCTTTTTGCTCACATGATATTATATGTATTGTGTTTTAAAGGTTTCAAAGCGTTATTCCCTTCCATTGATCCATTGCTATGTATTCGTTTCATTGATTATCTATTGGAGGCATTGTATGTCTCACCATTGTTATAAAGGGAATACAAGATATATTATGAGATTGCGAAACGACGGCCTTAAATGCTATTGAGAATTCAAATGTTTTATTGGATTGATTAATCATAGCCATAGCATTGCATGCAATTAGATGATCATCGACCATAGGCTTTTATCCCCTCACAGTTATCGATTTATATCGATGGGATATTGGCAACCACAGTCACAGATACTATTGATATCAATCCAACCATAGAAAAGAGAAATACCATCGTTTTGCTATCTATTGTCATTGCTATTGCTACAGTTATTGCTACGTTATTCATGTTTCAGAGTCGATGGTATTTATGATTTAAAAGCCATGTTTTACAGCGTATACTATGTATCATTGCTATGTAAGAGTTCCACTTGCTGAGATTTATTCTCATTTCAGTTATTTTCATGTGATGCAGATAAGAGCGACGGACCGGGACGTTGACTGTGGATGGGGGTCATATGCATACGAAGATTGGAAGGATGATTATTTTGTACCATTTTGTAACATGATCACACTAATGATATTTTGTATTTTGTTATGTCATTGGAATGATCATGTTGTTATTTTGTAAACACTTTTATAAAATGTATTTTGAAACTCCTTCCATGTTTGAAAGAAAATTTTAAATTCCGCTGTATTTTAATTGTATCGGATCAGGGTGTCACAAAAGCACAGTTGGAGGATCTTCTGTCCAAGGGATATATCAGACCCAGTGTATCACCTTGGGGTGCTCCGGTGCTTTTTGTTCGAAAGAAAGATGGCTCGATGCGACTGTGTATTGATTACAGGCAGTTGAATAAGGCAACAGTGAAGAACAAGTATCCTTTGCCGCGCATCGACGACTTGTTTGATCAACTACAGGGATCTTCGGTATACTCGAAGGTCGATTTGAGATCAGGGTATCATCAGCTCCGAGTTAGAGACGTTGATATTCCGAAGACTGCATTTCGAACCAGGTATGGACATTACGAGTTTGTTTTTATGCCTTTCGGTTTGACGAATGCACCTGCGGTGTTCATGAGTTTGATGAACCGCATTTTTCAGAGATATTTAGATGAATTTGTGATTGTGTTTATTGACGACATTTTGGTGTATTCGAAGAGTTTGACTGAGCATGCAGATCATCTGAGAATTGTATTGAAGACTTTGAGGAATGAGCGGTTGTATGCCAAACTGTCCAAGTGTGAATTCTGGCTGCGACAGATTGTCTTCTTGGGGCATATTATATCTGGAGATGGTATTGCGGTAGATCCGAGTAAAGTTGAGGCTGTGATCAATTGGCCGAGACCGACTTCTGTGCCTGAGATACGCAGTTTCATGGGTCTAGCCGGGTATTATCGTCGTTTTATTCGAGATTTCTCCAGTATAGCGAAGCCTATCACCCAGTTGACACAGAAGAATATGCCGTTTGTGTGGTCTGAAGATTGTGAAACTAGTTTTGTAGAGCTGAAGAAGAGGCTGACTAGTGCGCCTGTCTTGACGATTCCATCAGGTACAGGTGAGTTCGTTGTATATTGTGATGCATCTCACAGAGGGCTTGGATGTGTTCTTATGCAGCGAGGGCACGTGATAGCGTACGTCTCTAGACAGCTGAAGCCACACGAGACTCGTTATCCGATTCATGATCTTGAATTGGCGGCGATTGTATTTGCACTCAAGATCTGGCGTCACTATCTGTATGGCGAGAAATTTGAGATCTATTCCGATCATAAGAGCTTGAAGTATCTCTTTTCTCAGTCAGAGTTGAACATGAGGCAGCGACGATGGCTTGATCTGCTGAAAGATTTTGATTGCGAGATCAAGTACCATCCAGGAAAGTCGAATGCAGCGGCAGACGCCTTGAGTCGAAAGGTATGTTCTTTGTCCTTGTCGACTATAGGTGTATCGAGTTTAGTAGAAGATTGTTGCTTGTCTGGATTGACATTTAATACAGAGAGTAGACCGTTGCGACTTGCTGCGATTCAGATTGAGCCAGACTTGATTTCGAGGATCAAAGAAGCACAGAGAACTGATCCGAGTGTGCAGAAATCGATTGATATGGTCAGAGCTGGTCATATCTCAGAATATCAGGTCAGAGATTCTGTTCTGTATGTGCATAACCGTCTAGTGGTGCCAGATGTTTCAGATTTGAGACGACAGATCATGTCGGAGGCACATTGTAGTCGGTTCAGCATTCATCCTGGAGGCAGGAAGATGTACAATGACTTGAAGACACAATTCTGGTGGAAACAGATGAAGACAGACATTGCAGAATTTGTGTCTAGATGTCTGAATTGCCAACAGGTGAAGGCAGAGAGAAAGAAGCCCGGAGGTCTACTTCAGAGTTTGTCTATTCCTGAATGGAAATGGGACCACATTTCCATGGATTTCGTGACGAAGTTACCTCGATCTTTGCGGGGCTGTGACGCGATTTGGGTTGTGATAGACAGACTGACCAAATCAGCGTGTTTTATTCCGTACCGGATGACCTATCGACACGATCAGATGGCCGAGTTGTATGTCAGAGATGTCGTCAGATTGCACGGTGTGCCGAAGTCGATCGTATCAGATCGTGATCCACGATTCACTTCTCACTTTTGGCACAGTTTGCAGCAGGCTTTGGGTACGACTTTACACCTGAGCACTGCTTATCATCCCCAGACAGACGAACAGTCAGAGCGGACTATCCAGACTCTAGAGGATATGCTGAGAGCTGTAGTACTAGACTTTGGTACTAGTTGGCAAGATTCATTGCCGTTGTGTGAATTTTCATACAACAACAGCTATCAGACTAGCATAGAGATGGCACCGTTCGAAGCTTTATACGGAAAGAAGTGCAGATCTCCGTTGTACTGGGATGATATTTCTGAGGTACCAGAGTTAGGGCCTGATATGATTCGTGAGATGACAGAAAAAGTGAAGATCATTCAGAAACGAATGAAAACGGCACAGGATAGGCAAGCGAAATACGCCAATATTAGACGTAGACCGTTAGTATTCGAGCAGGGAGACAGAGTATTTCTGAAGATTTCACCTTTCAGAGGCGTTGTCAGATTTGGCAAGCAAGGAAAGTTGTCTCCTAGATACGTCGGTCCGTATGAGATCCTTGAGAAGATTGGCGATCGAGCTTACAGACTTGCTCTTCCTCCTTCATTGTCCGGTATACATGATGTTTTTCATGTATCGATGCTTCGCAGATACATGCCGGATGATTCTCATGTTATTCAACCTGACGAAGCCGAGTTAGATCAGACTTTGAGCTACGTCGAGCAACCGATACAGATTCTGGATAGAAAGAAAAAGAAGCTTAGAACTAAGACCATTCCACTTGTGAAGGTGCAATGGAGTCGGCATGGCATCGAGGAAGCAACTTGGGAGACAGAGTCTGAGATGAGACAGAGGCATCCCGAGCTATTTGTATGATGTGAGTTTTCTTTCAGTTCTAATGTCATTTCTTCCTTTACTATGATTGATTAAGTTGTTTGCGAGTTCGAGGACGAACTCTTGTCTAAGAGGGGGAGAAATGTAAGGCTCGAGAATTGTCAATTGGCATTGATGTGAGACTTGAAACCATGAGAATGCATGACATATAGAGTGGAATTTTTGAAGCATGGCCGAAGCCACACCGCACCCGCGGTGTTAGAGATACAGCACCCGCGGTGCATTGAGAGGAAATTGAGGGAAATGTGCGAACAGACACCGCACCCGCGGTGCTAGCACGACCGCACCCGCGGTGTGAGACCGCACCCGCGGTCATGTAAGGACCGCACCCGCGGTCTAAGTGCTACATTTTTGGATGAACTTGCCGTGAGCATAGCGCACCCGCGCTCTTGAGACACCGCACCCGCGGTCTGCATGCGAAATTGCCACCTTCGATTTTGGTCTTGACACATGGCATGAGGTATATATATGTTATGTTGACACATCACTCCTTCATTCTTCAGAATTCAGAACCGAGAGCTCCCAAGGAAATCCTTCAAGTTCCTTCGTGCTAAAAAGTAGAATTATGCAAGAGTTGTTCATCCGATTTTAATTCCGAGGTAAGATTTGTGTTCCTTGCATTGAAGGCTACAAAGTGACGTAAGTTTGATATAATTCCAGCATGATTCAGATTGTGGATGTTGGGGAACTTATGATTTTGTTGCGAATATGTGTTCTTGATATGCTAAGCATCGTAGAAACGTAAACGGATTGAATTACGGATGTCGTATGCTATAGGTTCAATTTTCCAGCATGTATTATGTGAAGATTATGCAGAATTTGGTATTCATGTTTGTATTGGATGAGATTATGAGTTATTGAGATTGATTATGATATTGTTATGTTGAGATTGAGTTGGCCGGTATTGAGAAATAAGCTGTTACGCCGTTGAATTGTATTGAAATCAGTTACAGATTTGTACATTGAGTTAGTTGAGATGCTTGTTGATAGAGTGTGTCTACACATTTCCATTTCAGATTATATTGGTTATTGTGAACTCGAGACTTCGACTGCGACACCGACGATTCGACAAGAAAGGTATAATTCATGTGGTCACGGGATTGCACAACTCGATTCAGATTTGATACGAGTTTCCCTAAATCACATACTAGATAGTTATTACATTGATTATGTAATGTTTCGTTTATTGATTTATATTCGAGTCTTGAGATAGGAGAGATTGGCAGACTTGCCAAAACTAGACGTTTCGGTGTATCGACGGATAGAAACAGATTTGTTATATGTGTAGACCCTCGATACAGAGTTGACCGAAGTCTAGGAATAAGACGTACCGTTGCCCCGAGTGGCTGGGTAGGTGACAGACCGTCTTATTCACACCGGGATCCCTAGATTAGAAAAGAGTCGAGTCAAGATTTGAATTGGGGAATACAGATTTGTATTCTTCTACATGTTTAGATTTATATTCATGTTACTTGTTACATATGCTATGCTTTTGTATATGATATTTACATTGCATGCATCCATGTTTTATACTGGGATATGTTCTCACCGGAGTTATCCGGCTGTTGTCGTGTCTGTATGTGTGCATGGCAACAGGTGGGGCAGGATCAGGGTCACGACGAGGAAGAGAGAGTTGATAGCGTGGAGATGCCGGGTGTAGCAGAAGACTTCTGATGTTGCACTAGTAGTTTTATGTTGATACTAGAGATGTTATGTTGTTATTGTAACATGTATAACAAGTAAGGCTACTAGATCATGTCATGTAATAGTCGTTGACTCATGTTTGTTTTAAATAAAAATGAGACGCTTTATGTTAACATTCGATTTAATGTTAGAAAGCGAAAAATTTTGACCCGCCATTTATAATAAAGATCCAATTAAATCCCAAAAGAATTGAGTTAGAACCCGGGTCCCCACAACAGGTGGTATCAGAGCTGTAGGTTCTGTAGACTGAGATAGAATAGAATGAGCGGGGTAGATCGAGTCATCTTCCTTGCTTTTGAGATGCTAGCATGATTTACTGCTTTCCCTATTGTATGTGGTTGTATTATCTGAATTGATTTACAGCATTTCAAGTCCTGAATCAGAACCAATTCTCGATCAGAGGTATATGATCAGAGGAGGGCTGAGACAGATGATATTGGTTGTGTACTAATCAGTTTGATGATCAGATTTATGCCGCCTAGACGAGTGCCACAGCCAGAGCAGGGTAGCACGTCCGGTGCACAGATGGATGTTACCGCTACGCCGATGGAGACCTTATTGAAGAGATTTCAGTCTTTCCATCCGCCTACCCTGAAGGGCACAGAGAGTGCAGTAGAGTGCGAGAGCTGGCTTGATGATATCGAGATGCTGTTTGAGTCTTTGGCTTACACTGACGAACGACGTGTGAAGTTGATAGGCCATCAGATGCAAGAGGTTGCAAAGAGCTGGTGGTTGACTACGAAGAGAGCCTTGGAGCACCGAGGCATTGATATCACGTGGAAAGTTTTTAAAGATGAGTTCTATCAGCGCTTCTTCCCCGTCTCCTACCGGAAAGATAAGGGAGCTGAATTTGCGAATCTGAAGCAGGGACAGTGGAACATTGAGGAGTATGTCGCTAAATTTTCTGCTTTGCTGCGATTTGCACCGCATGTGGCCGGGAACGACGAGGCAGTGGCCGATCAGTTCATCAATGGGCTGAATCCCGATGTCTTTACTTTGGTGAACACGGGACGGCCTAACACTTTTTCAGAGGCACTGAACCGAGCGAAGGGAGCAGAGGCTGGCTTGATCAGGCAGCGAGGAGCTTCCTACGGTGTTCAGGGGCAGAGACCGCCACAGCCTACCACCGTTCAGTTTCCACCCCCTCCTCCTCGTTTTGACAGTGGAGCTAGTGGTAGTGGCAAGAAGGATTTTCTGAAGGCTAAGGGCAAACAGTTTAAGAAATCTGGGAGTAGTTCATCGAGTTCGAGTGGATCTCGACAGAGAGGTCAGGGGTCAGATTATAGTGGCGCATACTGTGGTTCGTGCGGAGGGCGACATGCGACGGAGCAGTGTCAAGGAGTTCTGGGACGCTGCAATATCTGCAGACAGCAGGGGCATTTCGCCAGAGTGTGCCCACAGAGGAGTTCTCAGCGATTCCAGAGTACAGGATCGTCTGCTGCAGCGCCACAGATGGAGAGACAGGCATCTTCTGTACACTCCTTTCAGCCACCCTCCACACAGACTCAGCAGAGGCCAGGAGGTAGTCAGACTGTGAGTCAGCCTCCTCGACAGCAGGCACGTGTCTTTGCCCTGACAGAGGAACAGGCGCAGGAGGCGCCAGATGACGTCATTGCAGGTAATTGTTTCCTTTGCGGTTATCCTGCATATGTGTTGATAGACACAGGGGCATCTCATACATTTATATCTGAACATTTTGCATTGAGACATTCATTGCCTGTTGAGTCGTTGTCGACAGTAGTGTCTATAGCTTCTCCGTTAGGAAGTGGTTTGATATCTGTGACTACTGTTAGACACTGTATGCTTCAGTTTGAGGGGCATGAGATTGATCTTGATTGTGTAGTACTTGGTTTAGCTGATTTTGACTGTATAGTTGGCATAGACATGTTGACCAAGTACAGGGCCACGGTAGATTGTTTCCACAAGATTGTCAGATTCAGACCCGAGATGACAGACGAGTGGAAATTCTACGGCAAAGGGTTCCAGATCTCGGATTCCCTTAGTATCTGCCCTGACTATGAGTAGATTGCTTCAGAGAGGAGCAGAGGGCTTTCTCGTATATTCAGTAGACCTACTGAAGTCGAGCCCAGCATTGGCAGATTTGCCAGTGGTTTGCGAGTTTGCAGATGTTTTTCCTGATGAGATTCCAGGGTTGCCTCCGGTTCGAAAGGTTGATTTCAGCATAGATCTTATGCCCGGTTCTGTTCCTATTTCGAGAGCTCCGTATAGGATGGCGCCGATAGAGCTGAAAGAGTTGAAAGCACAGTTGGAGGATCTTCTGTCCAAGGGATATATCAGACCCAGTGTATCACCTTGGGGTGCTCCGGTGCTTTTTGTTCGAAAGAAAGATGGCTCGATGAGACTGTGTATTGATTACAGGCAGTTGAATAAGGCAACAGTGAAGAACAAGTATCCTTTGCCGCGCATCGACGACTTGTTTGATCAACTACAGGGATCTTCGGTATACTCGAAGATCGATTTGAGATCAGGGTATCATCAGCTCCGAGTTAGAGACGTTGATATTCCGAAGACTGCATTTCGAACCAGGTATGGACATTACGAGTTTGTTGTTATGCCTTTCGGTTTGACGAATGCACCTGCGGTGTTCATGAGTTTGATGAACCGCATTTTTCAGAGATATTTAGATGAATTTGTGATTGTGTTTATTGACGACATTTTGGTGTATTCGAAGAGTTTGACTGAGCATGCAGATCATCTGAGAATTGTATTGAAGACTTTGAGGAATGAGCGGTTGTATGCCAAACTGTCCAAGTGTGAATTCTGGCTGCGACAGGTTGTCTTCTTGGGGCATATTATATCTGGAGATGGTATTGCGGTAGATCCGAATAAAGTTGAGGCTGTGATCAGTTGGCCGAGACCGACTTCTGTGCCTGAGATACGTAGTTTCATGGGTCTAGCCGGGTATTATCGTCGTTTTATTCGAGATTTCTCCAGTATAGCGAAGCCTATCACCCAGTTGACACAGAAGAATATGCCGTTTGTGTGGTCTGAAGATTGTGAAACTAGTTTTGTAGAGCTGAAGAAGAGGCTGACTAGTGCGCCTGTCTTGACGATTCCATCAGGTACAGGTGAGTTTGTTGTATATTGTGATGCATCTCACAGAGGGCTTGGATGTGTTCTTATGCAGCGAGGGCACGTGATAGCGTACGCCTCTAGACAGCTGAAGCCACACGAGACTCGTTATCCGATTCATGATCTTGAATTGGCGGCGATTGTATTTGCACTCAAGATCTGGCGTCACTATCTGTATGGTGAGAAATTTGAGATCTATTCCGATCATAAGAGCTTGAAGTATCTCTTTTCTCAGTCAGAGTTGAACATGAGGCAGCGACGATGGCTTGATCTGCTGAAAGATTTTGATTGCGAGATCAAGTACCATCCAGGGAAGTCGAATGCAGCGGCAGACGCCTTGAGTCGAAAGGTATGTTCTTTGTACTTGTCGACTATAGGTGTATCGAGTTTAGTAGAAGATTGTTGCTTGTCTGGATTGACATTTAATACAGAGAGTAGACCGTTGCGACTTGCTGCGATTCAGATTGAGCCAGACTTGATTTCGAGGATCAAAGAAGCACAGAGAACTGATCCGAGTGTGCAGAAATCGATTGATATGGTCAGAGCTGGTCATATCTCAGAATATCAGGTCAGAGATTCTGTTCTGTATGTGCATAACCGTCTAGTGGTGCCAGATGTTTCAGATTTGAGACGACAGATCATGTCGGAGGCACATTGTAGTCGGTTCAGCATTCATCCTGGAGGCAGGAAGATGTATAATGACTTGAAGACACAATTCTGGTGGAAACAGATGAAGACAGACATTGCAGAATTTGTGTCTAGATGTCTGAATTGCCAACAGGTGAAGGCAGAGAGAAAGAAGCCCGGAGGTCTACTTCAGAATTTGTCTATTCCTGAATGGAAATGGGACCACATTTCCATGGATTTCGTGACGAAGTTACCTCGATCTTCGCGGGGCTGTGACGCGATTTGGGTTGTGATAGACAGACTGACCAAATCAGCGTGTTTTATTCCGTACCGGATGACCTATCGACACGATCAGATGGCCGAGTTGTATGTCAGAGATGTCGTCAGATTGCACGGTGTGCCGAAGTCGATCGTATCAGATCGTGATCCACGATTCACTTCTCACTTTTGGCACAGTTTGCAGCAGGCTTTGGGTACGACTTTACACCTGAGCACTGCTTATCATCCCCAGACAGACGGACAGTCAGAGCAGACTATCCAGATTCTAGAGGATATGCTGAGAGCTGTAGTACTAGACTTTGGTACTAGTTGGCAAGATTCATTGCCGTTGTGTGAATTTTCATACAACAACAGCTATCAGACTAGCATAGAGATGGCACCGTTCGAAGCTTTATACGGAAAGAAGTGCAGATCTCCGTTGTACTGGGATGATATTTCTGAGGTACCAGAGTTAGGGCCTGATATGATTCGTGAGATGACAGAAAAAGTGAAGATCATTCAGAAACGAATGAAAATGGCACAGGATAGGCAAGCGAAATACGCCAATATTAGACGTAGACCGTTAGTATTCGAGCAGGGAGACAGAGTATTTCTGAAGATTTCACCTTTCAGAGGCGTTGTCAGATTTGGCAAGCAAGGAAAGTTGTCTCCTAGATACGTCGGTCCGTATGAGATCCTTGAGAAGATTGGCGATCGAGCTTACAGACTTGCTCTTCCTCCTTCATTGTCCGGTATACATGATGTTTTTCATGTATCGATGCTTCGCAGATACATGCCGGATGATTCTCATGTTATTCAACCTGACGAAGCCGAGTTAGATCAGACTTTGAGCTACGTCGAGCAACCGATACAGATTCTGGATAGAAAGAAAAAGAAGCTTAGAACTAAGACCATTCCACTTGTGAAGGTGCAATGGAGTCGGCATGGCATCGAGGAAGCAACTTGGGAGACAGAGTCTGAGATGAGACAGAGGCATCCCGAGCTATTTGTATGATGTGAGTTTTCTTTCAGTTCTAATGTCATTTCTTCCTTTACTATGATTGATTAAGTTGTTTGCGAGTTCGAGGACGAACTCTTGTCTAAGAGGGGGAGAAATGTAAGGCTCGAGAATTGTCAATTGGCATTGATGTGAGACTTGAAACCATGAGAATGCATGACATATAGAGTGGAATTTTTGAAGCATGGCCGAAGCCACACCGCACCCGCGGTGTTAGAGATACAGCACCCGCGGTGCATTGAGAGGAAATTGAGGGAAATGTGCGAACAGACACCGCACCCGCGGTGCTAGCACGACCGCACCCGCGGTCATGTAAGGACCGCACCCGCGGTCTAAGTGCTACATTTTTGGATGAACTTGCCGTGAGCATAGCGCACCCGCGCTCTTGAGACACCGCACCCGCGGTCTGCATGCGAAATTGCCACCTTCGATTTTGGTCTTGACACATGGCATGAGGTATATATATGTTATGTTGACACATCACTCCTTCATTCTTCAGAATTCAGAACCGAGAGCTCCCAAGGAAATCCTTCAAGTTTCTTCGTGCTAAAAAGTAGAATTATGCAAGAGTTGTTCATCCGATTTTAATTCCGAGGTAAGATTTGTGTTCCTTGCATTGAAGGCTACAAAGTGACGTAAGTTTGATATAATTCCAGCATGATTCAGATTGTGGATGTTGGGGAACTTATGATTTTGTTGCGAATATGTGTTCTTGATATGCTAAGCATCGTAGAAACGTAAACGGATTGAATTACGGATGTCGTATGCTATAGGTTCAATTTTCCAGCATGTATTATGTGAAGATTATGCAGAATTTGGTATTCATGTTTGTATTGGATGAGATTATGAGTTATTGAGATTGATTATGATATTGTTATGTTGAGATTGAGTTGGCCGGTATTGAGAAATAAGCCGTTACGCCGTTGAATTGTATTGAAATCAGTTACAGATTTGTACATTGAGTTAGTTGAGATGCTTGTTGATAGAGTGTGTCTACACATTGCCATTTCAGATTATATTGGTTATTGTGAACTCGAGACTTCGACTGCGACACCGACGATTCGACAAGAAAGGTATAATTCATGTGGTCACGGGATTGAACAACTCGATTCAGATTTGATACGAGTTTCCCTAAATCACATACTAGATAGTTATTACATTGATTATGTAATGTTTCGTTTATTGATTTATATTCGAGTCTTGAGATAGGAGAGATTGGCAGACTTGCCAAAACTAGACGTTTCGGTGTATCGACGCATAGAAACAGATTTGTTATATGTGTAGACCCTCGATACAGAGTTGACCGAAGTCTAGGAATAAGACGTACCGTTGCCCCGAGTGGCTGGGTAGGTGACAGACCGTCTTATTCACACCGGGATCCCTAGATTAGAAAAGAGTCGAGTCAAGATTTGAATTGGGGAATACAGATTTGTATTCTTCTACATGTTTAGATTTATATTCATGTTACTTGTAACATATGCTATGCTTTTGTATATGATATTTACATTGCATGCATCCATGTTTTATACTGGGATATGTTCTCACCGGAGTTATCCGGCTGTTGTCGTGTCTGTATGTGTGCATGGCAACAGGTGGGGCAGGATCAGGGTCACGACGAGGAAGAGAGAGTTGATAGCGTGGAGATGCCGGGTGTAGCAGAAGACTTCTGATGTTGCACTAGTAGTTTTATGTTGATACTAGAGATGTTATGTTGTTATTGTAACATGTATAACAAGTAAGGCTACTAGATCATGTCATGTAATAGTCGTTAACTCATGTTTGTTTTAAATAAAAATGAGACGCTTTATGTTAACATTCGATTTAATGTTAGAAAGCGAAAAATTTTGACCCGCCATTTATAATAAAGATCCAATTAAATACCAAAATAATTGAGTTAGAACCCGGGTCCCCACACTAGGCAACCTCAAAATAAAGTCCATAAAATGTCAATCCAAGTTCTATTTAAGAATAGCACGCAAAAGTGTTCCCAAAGTTCTATTGACAACTTCAGTTTGTCCATCCGTTTGAGGATGACAAGTAGTAGAAAACAACAATTTTGTGCCAAGTTTATCCCATAAAGTCTTCCGAAAGTAACTCAAGAATTTAACATCGCGACCAGAAACAATAGTTCTAGGCAAGCCATGCAACCTAACGACTTCGCTAAAGAACAAATCCGCAATGTTTGAAGCATCATCGGTTTTATGACAAGCTATAAAATGTGTCATCTTAGAGAATCTATCCACAACAACAAAAATAGAATCCCTCCCCTTCTTAGTCCTAGGCAACCTCAAAATAAAGTCTATAAAATGTCAATCCAAGTTCTATTTAAGAATAGCACGCAAAAGTGTTCCCAAAGTTCTATTGACAACTTCAGTTTGGCCATCCGTTTGAGGATGACAAGTTGTAGAAAACAACAATTTTGTGCCAAGTTTATCCCATAAAGTTTTCCGAAAGTAACTCAAGAATTTAACATCACGACCAGAAACAATAGTTCTAGGCAAGCCATGCAACCTAACGACTTCGCTAAAGAACAAATCCGCAATGTTTGAAGCATCATCGGTTTTATGACAAGCTATAAAATGTGCCATCTTTGAGAATCTATCCACAACAACAAAAATAGAATCCCTCCCCTTCTTAGTCCTAGGTAACCCCAAAATAAAGTCCATACAAATGTCAATCCAATTTCTTTTTAAGAATAGCACGGAAAAGTGTTCCCAAAGTTCTATTGACAACTTCAGTTTGTCCATCCGTTTGAGGATGACAAGTAGTAGAAAACAACAATTTTGTGCCAAGTTTAGCCCATAAAGTCTTCCAAAAGTAACTCTAGAATTTAACATCGCGACCAGAAACAATAGTCCTAGGCTTGCCATGCAACCTAACGACTTCTCTAAAGAAAAAATCCGCAATGTTTGAAGCATCATCGGTTTTATGACAAGCTATAAAATGTGCCATCTTAGAGAATCTATCCAGAACAACAAAAATAGAATCCCTCCCCTTCTTAGTCAAAGGCAACCCCAAAATAAATTCCATAGAAATGTCCATCCAAGTTCTATTTAGGAATAGCACGCAAAAGTGTTCCCAAAGTTCTATTGACAACTTCAGTTTGTCCATCCGTTTGAGGATGACAAGTAGTAGAAAATAACAATTTTGTGTCAAGTTTAGCCCATAAAGTCTTCCAAAAGTAACTCAAGAATTTAACATCGCGACCAGAAACAATAGTCCTAGGCATGCCATGCAACCTAACGACTTCTCTAAAGAACAAATCCGCAATGTTTGAAGCATCATCGGTTTTATGACAAGCTATAAAATGTGTCATCTTAGAGAATCTATCCACAACAACAAAAATAGAATCACTTCCCTTCTTAGTCCTAGGCAACCCCAAAATAAAGTCCATAGAAATGTCAATCCAAGTTCTATTTAAGAATAGCACGCAAAAGTGTTCCCAGAGTTCTATTGACAACTTCAGTTTGTCCATCCGTTTGAGGATGACAAGTAGTAGAAAACAACAATTTTGTGCCAAGTTTAGCCCATAAAGTCTTCCAAAAGTAACTCAAGAATTTAACATCGCGACCAGAAACAATAGTCCTACTCATGCCATGCAACCTAACGACTTCTCTAAAGAAAAAATCCGCAATGTTTGAAGCATTATCGGTTTTATGACAAGCTATAAAATGTGCCATCTTAGAGAATCTATCCACAACAACAAAAATAAAATCCCTCCCCTTCTTAGTCCTAGGCAACCTCAAAATAAAGTCCATAAAATGTCAATCCAAGTTCTATTTAAGAATAGCACGCAAAAGTGTTCCCAAAGTTCTATTGACAACTTCAGTTTGTCCATCCGTTTGAGGATGACAAGTAGTAGAAAACAACAATTTTGTGCCAAGTTTATCCCATAAAGTCTTCCGAAAGTAACTCAAGAATTTAACATCGCGACCAGAAACAATAGTTCTAGGCAAGCCATGCAACCTAACGACTTCGCTAAAGAACAAATCCGCAATGTTTGAAGCATCATCGGTTTTATGACAAGCTATAAAATGTGCCATCTTAGAGAATCTATCCACAACAACAAAAATAGAATCCCTCCCCTTCTTAGTCCTAGGCAACCTCAAAATAAAGTCCATAAAATGTCAATCCAAGTTCTATTTAAGAATAGCACGCAAAAGTGTTCCCAAAGTTCTATTGACAACTTCAGTTTGTCCATCCGTTTGAGGATGACAAGTAGTAGAAAACAACAATTTTGTGCCAAGTTTATCCCATAAAGTCTTCCAAAAGTAACTCAAGAATTTAACATCGCGACCAGAAACAATAGTCCTAGTCATGCCATGCAACCTAACGACTTCTCTAAAGAACAAATCCGCAATGTTTGAAGCATCATCGGTTTTATGACAAGCTATAAAATGTGCCATCTTAGAAAATCTATCCACAACAACAAAAATAAAATCCCTCCCCTTCTTAGTCCTAGGCAACCTCAAAATAAAGTCCATAAAATGTCAATCCAAGTTCTATTTAAGAATAGCACGCAAAAGTGTTCCCAAAGTTCTATTGACAACTTCAGTTTGTCCATCCGTTTGAGGATGACAAGTAGTAGAAAACAACAATTTGTGCCAAGTTTATCCCATAAAGTCTTCCGAAAGTAACTCAAGAATTTAACATGGCGACCAGAAACAATAGTTCTAGGCAAGCCATGCAACCTAACGACTTCGCTAAAGAACAAATCCGCAATGTTTGAAGCATCATCGGTTTTATGACAAGCTATAAAATGTGCCATCTTAGAGAATCTATCCACAACAACAAAAATAGAATCCCTCCACTTCTTAGTCCTAGGCAACCTCAAAATAAAGTCCATAAAATGTCAATCCAAGTTCTATTTAAGAATAGCACGCAAAAGTGTTCCCAAAGTTCTATTGACAACTTCAGTTTGTCCATCCGTTTGAGGATGACAAGTAGTAGAAAACAACAATTTTGTGCCAAGTTTATCCCATAAAGTTTTCCGAAAGTAACTCAAGAATTTAACATCGCGACCAGAAACATTAGTTCTAGGCAAGCCATGCAACCTAACGACTTCGCTAAAGAACAAATCCGCAATGTTTGAAGCATCATCGGTTTTATGACAAGCTATAAAATGTGCCATCTTAGAGAATCTATCCACAACAACAAAAATAGAATCCCTCCCCTTCTTAGTCCTAGGTAACCCCAAAATAAAGTCCATACAAATGTCAATCCAATTTCTTTTTAAGAATAGCACGGAAAAGTGTTCCCAAAGTTCTATTGACAACTTCAGTTTGTCCATCCGTTTGAGGATGACAAGTAGTAGAAAACAACAATTTTGTGCCAAGTTTAACCCATAAAGTCTTCAAAAAGTAACTCAAGAATTTAACATCGCGACCTGAAACAATATTCCTAGACATGCCATGCAACCTAACGACTTCTCTAAAGAACAAATCCGCAATGTTTGAAGCATCATTGGTTTTATGACAACCTATAAAATGTGCCATCTTAGAGAATCTATCCACAACAACAAAAATAGAATCCCTCCCCTTCTTAGTCCTAGGCAACCCCAAAATAAAGTCCATAGAAATGTCAATCCAAGTTCTATTTAAGAATAGCACGCAAAAGTGTTCCCAAAGTTCTATTGACAACTTCAGTTTGTCCATCCGTTTGAGGATGACAAGTGTGGGGACCCGGACGCTAATCATCTTCTTACTCTTCTTTTGGGATTTAATTATCAGTTCTGATAAACAGGGTCTAAAAATTTTTCTTTTAAAAATGTAAATGCGGAAGGTAATGGAATCTAAATAATATACATCTCAGTATCAAATACATTTCAGTATAAAGATACAACAGTCTTTTAACTAATCTAAGGTTCAACTACTAAGTTCTAGTAATAAAACCAAATCTACAGTAAGTCTGGAATCACCACGCTATCTAGTCCAGCCTCTTTCTCATCTTGACCCTGATCCAGCCCCACCTGTTGTCATGCACACATACAAAACAAGACAACAGCCGGATAACTCTGGTGAGAATGAATCCCAGTATAAAACATGGTAAACATGTATATACACATAATAATTCATGAAACATGCTGTCATGAATAAAAGCAATAACAATAGGTTCCATAATCTATGAACCCAATTCATATACGCATGCAGTTCTAATCAAATCATATCTAGACTTGACTCAACTATAACTCTAGGGATCCCGGTGTGAATAAGACGTCGCTGGCTGTCACCTACCCAACCACTCGGGGTGACTGTACGTCTTATTCCTAGACTTCGGTCTGAGCTGTATCGACGGCTGGCAATAGGAATAATGGCTACTCCTACGCTGAGATACACCGAACATCTAGAGAATTGACAATGACTGTGAAAGATTCTCTTATCTTAGCTGCAATGAATATCAATCTGTAAACAAAGCATAATCATATTCATATCTGAATATGGCAATAATCTCATACTTTTGAATAAAATGCTAAAATCAAAGCATAAACATATCAAAGTATAAAGAACAGTCTAGTATGTGATTTTGTTGGGAAACTCAAATGAAATCTGATTTGAATTGTAGCTTCCCAAATATCACATGAATTATACCTTTGTCGTCCCGGTCTGACGATGACGAAGACCTGTATTCAAATCTGTCCATCTCGAATTTGAAATGACAATATTGAATACGCTGTATCAGTGAATAACTCAATATACAATCTGTTCTGATCAATACTCAATTCAGTATATAATCTGATCAATATCTGAACAATACACAATCTGATTGATATCAACGCTATCACGATGAAATATAAATCATTACTGAATCTGATTAATCTGAATTAGCTGATGTTTCGACGGTATAATATTACAATCTGAATAACCCCGTCACTCTGAACATCACAAATATAATACTGGAACTCATAATCTGTGTCAACATAATTCATACTCTGAATATTAACACAATTCTGATATAGAATCTCAGTCAATAGCTTTCACAAATCATAAAAATTACAGAAACGGTCTGTTCTTTAATCTGACTTCAATTCTATAATGTCTACGGTAGCAGAAACACCATATCTTAATCATATTCAATTCTGACAATATCATAAATTCAAATCTTGTCTAAACGTAACATAACTTACGTCGAGTTGTAGCCGTCGTCGCTAGAAACACGATACCGAAGTCGGATTTCAATTCAGATAGACGGTTCGTTCATAAATTGAATTATAAACTCATGAACCCAAAAGTTCCTTCCAACTTCCCATTTCCTTCTGAATAATGTATAAGGGACGAGTTGCAAACATATATATATATATATTGCATGCAAATCATACGTGTCATCTCCGAAATTTTCCACCAAACTACTCGCGCATATGCGCGCTCATTCTCGCGCATATGCGCGAGACTCTCGGCCTCGACGCAATCGCCACTTGTCCTCGCGCGCATATGCACGTTATCTCATCGCGCATGTGCGCCCCTCCTCGCGCATGTGCGCGCCCCACATCGCGCATGAGCGCGAGACTCCCTGCTCGGCACTCCTTGGCTGGCGCATATGCGCGACACACCTCCGCGCATATGCGCCCAACCTACTGGACCCTGCGCGCAGGTGCGCGTGCTCGATGCGCATGTGCGCCAACTCTTCGGACAGTTCGCGCATGTGCGTGCATATCGTCGCGCATATGCGCCGATGCTACTGTCCTTGCACACCAATTATCACACGTAATCTAATTTCGTGTCTCGATTATCCCTTTCATAATCGTCTTGATAAAAATCTATAATCGTAATTTAACACGATATAACATCTCAGGCCTTACAACAAGTAGTAAAAAACAACAATTTTGTGCCAAGTTCAGCCCATAAAGTCTTCCAAAAGTAACTCTAGAATTTAACATCGCGACCAGAAACAATAGTCCTAGGCATGCCATGCAACCTAACGACTTCTCTAAAGAAAAAATCCGCAATGTTTGAAGCATCATCGGTTTTATGACAAGCTATAAAATGTGCCATCTTAGAGAATCTATCCACAACAAGAAAAATAGAATCCCTCCCCTTCTTAGTCCTAGGCAACCTCAAAATAAAGTCCATAAAATGTCAATCCAAGTTCTATTTAAGAATAGCACGCAAAAGTGTTCCCAAAGTTCTATTGACAACTTCAGTTTGTCCATCCGTTTGAGGATGACAAGTAGTAGAAAACAACAATTTTGTGCCAAGTTTAGCCCATAAAGTCTTCCAAAAGTAACTCAAGAATTTAACGTCGCGACCAGAAACAATAGTTCTAGGCAAGCCATGCAACCTAACGACTTCGCTAAGAACAAATCCGCAATGTTTGAAGCATCATCGGTTTTATGACAAGCTATAAAATGTGCCATCTTATAGAATCTATCCACAACAACAAAAATAGAATCCCTCCCCTTCTTAGTCCTAGGCAACCCCAAAATAAAGTCCATAGAAATGTCAATCCAAGTTCTATTTAAGAATAGCACGCAAAAGTGTTCCCAAAGTTCTATTGACAACTTCAGTTTGTCCATCCGTTTGAGGATGACAAGTAGTAGAAAACAACAATTTTGTGCCAAGTTTAGCCCATAAAGTCTTCCAAAAGTAACTCAAGAATTTAACATCGCGACCAGAAACAATAGTTCTAGGCATGCCATGCAACCTAACGACTTCGCTAAAGAACAAATCCGCAATGTTTGAAGCATCATCGGTTTTATGACAAGCTATAAAATGTGCTGTAGTAGCCCGAATTCCAAATTGGGTAATTAACGGAGTAATGGTGATTAAGAAGGTTTAATGTGTAATTTTGACCGAGTCATGATCGGACGGACCGAAGATGGTTCGGAAGCACCGAAGAGTTCGGAAGGTCCGAAGTGAGTTCGGTGGATCCGATCATTAGGTGTCAAGAGTTGATCGACACGTGGGAGTTCGGACGTTCCGAAGTGTAGGTTCGGTGGATCCGATCATGAGGTGTCACGAGCAGCTGGACACGTGCATGTTCGGACGGTCCGAAGTGTATGATCGGAGGATCCGATCATGAGCTGTCAAGAGCCAATGGACACGTAGCGTTCGGACGTTCCGAAGTGTTGTTCGGAGTATCCGAACATGGCCTATAAATAGTGCTCGGATTTTTCATTTTTGACTTGCCAATTTCTTGAGTTTTCTCTCATTTTGGAGAGTTTGGAAGGTTTCTAGGGTTAGTTGTTGGTCGAGCGATAGCCAAGAGCTGCCAGGAGTAGTAGCGTAGCGGCGCCTGAGTTACGAGGCAATCGACATCAAAGGGCTATCGACGGACGAAGGTAAACCCTAAACCTTTGGTAGTACTAGGGAGTACTGGTTTTGCTAGTCGAGCATGGTAGTATTGATTGAGTGTGCTTTTGATGCGTAGGCTTGTTCTAGACCTGATTAGCGGTGTTGCGTAAGGCTAGGCTTGCTGTGATAGAGGTACGAAAGTACTATCCGAGATATCCTGGTTGAGTATACATTCTTATATGTGTTGCATGATTATGTGGTGCATTGATATATGTCATATGATGCATGCTATTATGTCACGTTTATTACTGCACGTTGCATTTCATGTTGAGCCGTACCTCCTTCGAGATAGCCTTTACTGTTGAGCTGTATCTCTTTCGAGATAAGCTATATCTTGGGGCCGCTCAGCCCTGTCTTGTGGACGCATGGACACCGAGAGTACACAGTGGCCGACGGGTCGGGAGGGCTTCGGTGGTCCGGGACATTTTAGGTCCACGTCTGTCTTGTAGTGGATGCAGTGACCCAGAGGTTGGACCGCGCGGCACTATCCACTTGGCGCCTCTAGACTGAGCATTGTTGAGATCCTTTTGTGACTCCTGTTTCTTGACTACCCCGGTATCATGATCATAGCATGTGCATTTCATATAGGTCTGTATACTCATACTTTTGTACTGGGCGTTCTTATCGCTCACGTCCTCGGTTTTGTTTATCTTGGACACCCCATTTCCACGGGGCAGGCCTCAGGTTGGACAGCTCAGGAGGAGCAGGAGGAGGACGTGAGTATCTGGTTGGTTTAGTTTATCGGTTTTGTTGTTGACTTTTCCGCTGTTATCTCTGATTATTGTTAATTAGGTTAATTGCATGCTTAGTTTTTGATTAGTAGGTGATTCTGGAACGGGTCACTACATTTATGGTATCAGAGCATGCGTACGATTTTGGGATATAGATTTCTGTTTTGGGATTTCCGTTGACCAATTTACTAGTTTCCCCATTCTATTGTTGTAGCAATGGCTGACCACTTTGGTGACGGGAGTAGTCAGGGGAGTGTAGGTCGATGGGGTGACCAGGACGATCATAGACGTCATCGTGACCATCGTCATCGACGGAATGGTCCTAGGCGTTTTGATATGCATCGTTTCATGCAGATGGGGCCTAAGCCTTTAGTTGGCGGTGAGACTCCCGATGATGCTGAGGATTGGATAGAACGCATGGAGAGTTGTTTCCGTGCATTCCAGTGCACCGAGGAGCAAAAGATAGAGACCCTTAGTTTTCTTCTCGAGGGCCGTGCTCGCAGGTGGTGGCGATCGACTTCTGCGCCGATAGTTCAGTCGCAGGGTAGAGCGACGTGGGCCGATTTCCGTGCAGCGTTCATGCAGCTGTACTTTCCTCCAGCCCTTCGCCAGGCCAAGACAATTGAGCTCCTGAACCTTAAGCAGGGGAGTATGTCTGTTGATGAGTATCAGCAGAAATTCTTTGAGTTGTTACCCTTCGCTCCTCATATCAGTGGCAGTTCTGAGGCCAAGTATGATCATTTCCTCCAGGGCCTTAATCAGGAGATCTTTGATCGAGTCACTGTCTGTGATAATCCTACTTCTTATGATGGGTTAGTGAACCGGTGTCGCCAGGCAGAGATCAGTCTCCAGCGTGGTAGGGCTATTTTTTCTTCTAGACCTTCGCATACTTTGAGCCCTCGACCTCAGTCTTTCAAGAAGTCAGGTTCTTCTTCTTCTGGATCTGGATCAAGGTCTAGCGGTGATGTTCGCTTTGGTGAGAAGAAGGATGCTTGTGTGCATTGTGGGAAGAACCATCCATCGGAGCAATGCCGAGTAGCCGCAGGAGCTTGTTATCTGTGCGGAGAGATGGGGCATATTAAGAAGAATTGTCCTCAGTTGCGAGGTGGAGCAGGATCCGGTTCTGGATCCCAGACGACTGTTCAGCAGAGGAGACAGGGTCAGGCAGTGGGTAGTTCGAATCTTCGACCTCGTGCCCAAGGTCAGGTTTTTGCGCTGAACCAGGATCAGCCTGGGATGTAATTGTTATACAGTTGTAATGAAGAATATTTGCAGTGTATTACAATGGTGTTTTATTCTCTTGCCTGATTTCGAGGACGAAATCTTTTTAAGGGGGGGAGAATGTAGTAGCCCGAATTCCAAATTGGGTAATTAACGGAGTAATGGTGATTAAGAAGGTTTAATGTGTAATTTTGACCGAGTCATGCTCGGACGGACCGAAGATGGTTCGGAAGCACCGAAGAGTTCGGAAGGTCCGAAGTGAGTTCGGTGGATCCGATCATTAGGTGTCAAGAGTTGATCGACACGTGGGAGTTCGGACGTTCCGAAGTGTAGGTTCGATGGATCCGATCATGAGGTGTCACGAGCAGCTGGACACGTGCATGTTCGGACGGTCCGAAGTGTATGATCGGAGGATCCGATCATGAGCTGTCAAGAGCCAATGGACACGTAGCGTTCGGACGTTCCGAAGTGTTGTTCGGAGGATCCGAACATGGCCTATAAATAGTGCTCGGATTTCTCATTTTTGACTTGCCAATTTCTTGAGTTTTCTCTCATTTTGGAGAGTTTGGAAGGTTTCTAGGGTTAGTTGTTGGTCGAGCGATAGCCAAGAGCTGCCAGGAGTAGTAGCGTAGCGGCGCCTGAGTTACGAGGCAATCGACATCAAAGGGCTGTCGACGGACGAAGGTAAACCCTAAACCTTTGGTAGTACTAGGGAGTACTGGTTTTGCTAGTCGAGCATGGTAGTATTGATTGAGTGTGCTTTTGATGCGTAGGCTTGTTCTAGACCTGATTAGCGGTGTTGCGTAAGGCTAGGCTTGCTGTGATAGAGGTACGAAAGTACTATCCGAGATATCCTGGTTGAGTATACATTCTTATATGTGTTGCATGATTATGTGGTGCATTGATATATGTCATATGATGCATGCTATTATGTCACGTTTATTACTGCACGTTGCATTTCATGTTGAGCCGTACCTCCTTCGAGATAGCCTTTACTGTTGAGCTGTATCTCTTTCGAGATAAGCTATATCTTGGGGCCGCTCAGCCCTGTCTTGTGGACGCATGGACACCGAGAGTACACAGTGGCCGACGGGTCGGGAGGGCTTCGGTGGTCCGGGACATTTTAGGTCCACGTCTGTCTTGTAGTGGATGCAGTGACCCAGAGGTTGGACCGCGCGGCACTATCCACTTGGCGCCTCTAGACTGAGCATTGTTGAGATCCTTTTGTGACTCCTGTTTCTTGACTACCCCGGTATCATGATCATAGCATGTGCATTTCATATAGGTCTGTATACTCATACTTTTGTACTGGGCGTTCTTATCGCTCACGTCCTCGGTTTTGTTTATCTTGGACACCCCATTTCCACGGGGCAGGCCTCAGGTTGGACAGCTCAGGAGGAGCAGGAGGAGGACGTGAGTATCTGGTTGGTTTAGTTTATCGGTTTTGTTGTTGACTTTTCCGCTGTTATCTCTGATTATTGTTAATTAGGTTAATTGCATGCTTAGTTTTTGATTAGTAGGTGATTCTGGAACGGGTCACTACATGTGCCATCTTTGAGAATCTATCCACAACAACAAAAATAGAATCCCTCCCCTTCTTAGTCCTAGGTAACCCCAAAATAAAGTCCATAGAAATGTCAATCCAATTTCTTTTTAAGAATAGCACGGAAAAGTGTTCCCAAAGTTCTATTGACAACTTCAGTTTGTCCATCCGTTTGAGGATGACAAGTAGTAGAAAACAACAATTTTGTGCCAAGTTTAGCCCATAAAGTCTTCCAAAAGTAACTCAAGAATTTAACATCGCGACCTGAAACAGTATTCCTAGACATGCCATGCAACCTAACGACTTCTCTAAAGAACAAATCCGCAATGTTTGAAGCATCATCGGTTTTATGACAAGCTATAAAATGTGCCATCTTAGAGAATCTATCCACAACAACAAAAATAGAATCCCTCCCCTTCTTAGTCCTAGGCAACCCAAAATAAAGTCCATAGAAATGTCAATCCAAGTTCTATTTAAGAATAGCACGTAAAAGTGTTCCCAGAGTTCTATTGACAACTTCAGTTTGTCCATCCGTTTGAGGATGACAAGTAGTAGAAAATAACAATTTTGTGCCAAGTTTAGCCCATAAAGTCTTCCAAAAGTAACTCAAGAATTTAACATCGCGACCAGAAACAATAGTCCTAGGCATGCCATGCAACCTAACGACTTCTCTAAAGAACAAATCCGCAATGTTTGAAGCATCATCGGTTTTATGACAAGCTATAAAATGTGCCATCTTAGAGAATCTATCCACAACAACAAAAATAGAATCCCTCCCCTTCTTAGTCCTAGGCAACCCCAAAATAAAGTCCATAGAAATGTCAATCCAAGTTCTATTTAAGAATAGCACGCAAAAGTGTTCCCAAAGTTCTATTGACAACTTCAGTTTGTCCATCCGTTTGAGGATGACAAGTAGTAGAAAACAACAATTTTGTGCCAAGTTTAGCCCATAAAGTCTTCCAAAAGTAACTCAAGAATTTAACATCGCGACCAGAAACAATAGTCCTAGGCATGCCATGCAACCTAACGACTTCTCTAAAGAACAAATCCGCAATGTTTGAAGCATCATCGGTTTTATGACAAGCTATAAAATGTGCCATCTTAGAGAATCTATCCACAACAACAAAAATAGAATCCCTCCCCTTCTTAGTCCTAGGCAACCCCAAAATAAAGTCCATAGAAATGTCAATCCAAGTTCTATTTAAGAATAGCACGCAAAAGTGTTCCCAAAGTTCTATTGACAACTTCAGTTTGTCCATCCGTTTGAGGATGACAAGTAGTAGAAAACAACAATTTTGTGCCAAGTTTAGCCCATAAAGTCTTCCAAAAGTAACTCAAGAATTTAACATCGCGACCAGAAACAATAGTCCTAGGCATGCCATGCAACCTAACGACTTCTCTAAAGAACAAATCCGCAATGTTTGAAGCATCATTGGTTTTATGACAAGCTATAAAATGTGCCATCTTAGAGAATCTATCCACAACAACAAAAATAGAATCCCTCCCCTTCTTAGTCCTAGGCAACCCCAAAATAAAGTCCATAGAAATGTCAATCCAAGTTCTATTTAAGAATAGCACGCAAAAGTGTTCCCAAAGTTCTATTGACAACTTCAGTTTGTCCATCCGTTTGAGGATGACAAGTAGTAGAAAACAACAATTTTGTGCCAAGTTTAGCCCATAAAGTCTTCCAAAAGTAACTCAAGAATTTAACATCGCGACCAGAAACAATAGTCCTAGGCATGCCATGCAACCTAACGACTTCTCTAAAGAACAAATCCGCAATGTTTGAAGCATCATCGGTTTTATGACAAGCTATAAAATGTGCCATCTTAGAGAATCTATCCACAACAACAAAAATAGAATCCCTCCCCTTCTTAGTCCTAGGCAACCCCAAAATAAAGTCCATAGAAATGTCAATCCAAGTTCTATTTAAGAATAGCACGCAAAAGTGTTCCCAAAGTTCTATTGACAACTTCAGTTTGTCCATCCGTTTGAGGATGACAAGTAGTAGAAAACAACAATTTTGTGCCAAGTTTAGCCCATAAAGTCTTCCAAAAGTAACTCTAGAATTTAACATCGCGACCAGAAACAATAGTCCTAGGCATGCCATGCAACCTAACGACTTCTCTAAAGAACAAATCCGCAATGTTTGAAGCATCATCGGTTTTATGACAAGCTATAAAATGTGCCATCTTAGAGAATCTATCCACAACAACAAAAATAGAATCCCTCCCCTTCTTAGTCCTAGGCAACCCCAAAATAAAGTCCATAGAAATGTCAATCCAAGTTCTATTTAAGAATAGCACGCAAAAGTGTTCCCAAAGTTCTATTGACAACTTCAGTTTGTCCATCCGTTTGAGGATGACAAGTAGTAGAAAACAACAATTTTGTGCCAAGTTTAGCCCATAAAGTCTTCCAAAAGTAACTCAATAATTTAACATCGCGACCAGAAACAATAGTCCTAGGCATGCCATGCAACCTAACGACTTCTCTAAAGAACAAATCCGCAATGTTTGAAGCATCATCGGTTTTATGACAAGCTATAAAATGTGCCATCTTAGAGAATCTATCCACAACAACAAAAATAGAATCCCTCCCCTTCTTAGTCCTAGGCAACCTCAAAATAAAGTCCATAAAATGTCAATCCAAGTTCTATTTAAGAATAGCACGCAAAAGTGTTCCCAAAGTTCTATTGACAACTTCAGTTTGTCCATCCGTTTGAGGATGACAAGTAGTAGAAAACAACAATTTTGTGCCAAGTTTAGCCCATAAAGTCTTCCAAAAGTAACTCAAGAATTTAACATCGCGACCAGAAACAATAGTCCTAGGCAATGCCATGCAACCTAACGACTTCTCTAAAGAACAAATCCGCAATGTTTGAAGCATCATCGGTTTTATGACAAGCTATAAAATGTGCCATCTTAGAGAATCTATCCACAACAACAAAAATAGAATCCCTCCCCTTCTTAGTCCTAGGCAACCCCAAAATAAAGTCCATAGAAATGTCAATCCAAGTTCTATTTAAGAATAGCACGCAAAAGTGTTCCCAAAGTTCTATTGACAACTTCAGTTTGTCCATCCGTTTGAGGATGACAAGTAGTAGAAAACAACAATTTTGTGCCAAGTTTAGCCCATAAAGTCTTCCAAAAGTAACTCAAGAATTTAACATCGCGACCAGAAACAATAGTCCTAGGCATGCCATGCAACCTAACGACTTCTCTAAAGAACAAATCCGCAATGTTTGAAGCATCATCGGTTTTATGACAAGCTATAAAATGTGCCATCTTAGAGAATCTATCCACAACAACAAAAATAGAATCCCTCCCCTTCTTAGTCCTAGGCAACCCCAAAATAAAGTCCATAGAAATGTCAATCCAAGTTCTATTTAAGAATAGCACGCAAAAGTGTTCCCAAAGTTCTATTGACAACTTCAGTTTGTCCATCCGTTTGAGGATGACAAGTAGTAGAAAACAACAATTTTGTGCCAAGTTTAGCCCATAAAGTCTTCCAAAAGTAACTCAAGAATTTAACATCGCGACCAGAAACAATAGTCCTAGGCATGCCATGCAACCTAACGACTTCTCTAAAGAACAAATCCGCAATGTTTGAAGCATCATCGGTTTTATGACAAGCTATAAAATGTGCCATCTTAGAGAATCTATCCACAACAACAAAAATAGAATCCCTCCCCTTCTTAGTCCTAGGCAACCCCAAAATAAAGTCCATAGAAATGTCAATCCAAGTTCTATTTAAGAATAGCACGCAAAAGTGTTCCCAAAGTTCTATTGACAACTTCAGTTTGTCCATCCGTTTGAGGATGACAAGTAGTAGAAAACAACAATTTTGTGCCAAGTTTAGCCCATAAAGTCTTCCAAAAGTAACTCAAGAATTTAACATCGCGACCAGAAACAATAGTCCTAGGCATGCCATGCAACCTAACGACTTCTCTAAAGAACAAATCCGCAATGTTTGAAGCATCATCGGTTTTATGACAAGCTATAAAATGTGCCATCTTAGAGAATCTATCCACAACAACAAAAATAGAATCCCTCCCCTTCTTAGTCCTAGGCAACCCCAAAATAAAGTCCATAAAATGTCAATCCAAGTTCTATTTAAGAATAGCACGCAAAAGTGTTCCCAAAGTTCTATTGACAACTTCAGTTTGTCCATCCGTTTGAGGATGACAAGTAGTAGAAAACAACAATTTTGTGCCAAGTTTAGCCCATAAAGTCTTCCAAAAGTAACTCAAGAATTTAACATCGCGACCAGAAACAATAGTCCTAGGCATGCCATGCAACCTAACGACTTCTCTAAAGAACAAATCCGCAATGTTTGAAGCATCATCGGTTTTATGACAAGCTATAAAATGTGCCATCTTAGAGAATCTATCCACAACAACAAAAATAGAATCCCTCCCCTTCTTAGTCCTAGGCAACCCCAAAATAAAGTCCATAGAAATGTCAATCCAAGTTCTATTTAAGAATAGCACGCAAAAGTGTTCCCAAAGTTCTATTGACAACTTCAGTTTGTCCATCCGTTTGAGGATGACAAGTAGTAGAAAACAACAATTTTGTGCCAAGTTTAGCCCATAAAGTCTTCCAAAAGTAACTCAAGAATTTAACATCGCGACCAGAAACAATAGTCCTAGGCATGCCATGCAACCTAACGACTTCTCTAAAGAACAAATCCGCAATGTTTGAAGCATCATCGGTTTTATGACAAGCTATAAAATGTGCCATCTTAGAGAATCTATCCACAACAACAAAAATAGAATCCCTCCCCTTCTTAGTCCTAGGCAACCCCAAAATAAAGTCCATAGAAATGTCAATCCAAGTTCTATTTAAGAATAGCACGCAAAAGTGTTCCCAAAGTTCTATTGACAACTTCAGTTTGTCCATCCGTTTGAGGATGACAAGTAGTAGAAAACAACAATTTTGTGCCAAGTTTAGCCCATAAAGTCTTCCAAAAGTAACTCAAGAATTTAACATCGCGACCAGAAACAATAGTCCTAGGCATGCCATGCAACCTAACGACTTCTCTAAAGAACAAATCCGCAATGTTTGAAGCATCATCGGTTTTATGACAAGCTATAAAATGTGCCATCTTAGAGAATCTATCCACAACAACAAAAATAGAATCCCTCCCCTTCTTAGTCCTAGGCAACCCCAAAATAAAGTCCATAGAAATGTCAATCCAAGTTCTATTTAAGAATAGCACGCAAAAGTGTTCCCAAAGTTCTATTGACAACTTCAGTTTGTCCATCCGTTTGAGGATGACAAGTAGTAGAAAACAACAATTTTGTGCCAAGTTTAGCCCATAAAGTCTTCCAAAAGTAACTCAAGAATTTAACATCGCGACCAGAAACAATAGTCCTAGGCATGCCATGCAACCTAACGACTTCTCTAAAGAACAAATCCGCAATGTTTGAAGCATCATCGGTTTTATGACAAGCTATAAAATGTGCCATCTTAGAGAATCTATCCACAACAACAAAAATAGAATCCCTCCCCTTCTTAGTCCTAGGCAACCCCAAAATAAAGTCCATAGAAATGTCAATCCAAGTTCTATTTAAGAATAGCACGCAAAAGTGTTCCCAAAGTTCTATTGACAACTTCAGTTTGTCCATCCGTTTGAGGATGACAAGTAGTAGAAAACAACAATTTTGTGCCAAGTTTAGCCCATAAAGTCTTCCAAAAGTAACTCAAGAATTTAACATCGCGACCAGAAACAATAGTCCTAGGCATGCCATGCAACCTAACGACTTCTCTAAAGAACAAATCCGCAATGTTTGAAGCATCATCGGTTTTATGACAAGCTATAAAATGTGCCATCTTAGAGAATCTATCCACAACAACAAAAATAGAATCCCTCCCCTTCTTAGTCCTAGGCAACCCCAAAATAAAGTCCATAGAAATGTCAATCCAAGTTCTATTTAAGAATAGCACGCAAAAGTGTTCCCAAAGTTCTATTGACAACTTCAGTTTGTCCATCCGTTTGAGGATGACAAGTAGTAGAAAACAACAATTTTGTGCCAAGTTTAGCCCATAAAGTCTTCCAAAAGTAACTCAAGAATTTAACATCGCGACCAGAAACAATAGTCCTAGGCATGCCATGCAACCTAACGACTTCTCTAAAGAACAAATCCGCAATGTTTGAAGCATCATCGGTTTTATGACAAGCTATAAAATGTGCCATCTTAGAGAATCTATCCACAACAACAAAAATAGAATCCCTCCCCTTCTTAGTCCTAGGCAACCCCAAAATAAAGTCCATAGAAATGTCAATCCAAGTTCTATTTAAGAATAGCACGCAAAAGTGTTCCCAAAGTTCTATTGACAACTTCAGTTTGTCCATCCGTTTGAGGATGACAAGTAGTAGAAAACAACAATTTTGTGCCAAGTTTAGCCCATAAAGTCTTCCAAAAGTAACTCAAGAATTTAACATCGCGACCAGAAACAATAGTCCTAGGCATGCCATGCAACCTAACGACTTCTCTAAAGAACAAATCCGCAATGTTTGAAGCATCATCGGTTTTATGACAAGCTATAAAATGTGCCATCTTAGAGAATCTATCCACAACAACAAAAATAGAATCCCTCCCCTTCTTAGTCCTAGGCAACCCCAAAATAAAGTCCATAGAAATGTCAATCCAAGTTCTATTTAAGAATAGCACGCAAAAGTGTTCCCAAAGTTCTATTGACAACTTCAGTTTGTCCATCCGTTTGAGGATGACAAGTAGTAGAAAACAACAATTTTGTGCCAAGTTTAGCCCATAAAGTCTTCCAAAAGTAACTCAAGAATTTAACATCGCGACCAGAAACAATAGTCCTAGGCATGCCATGCAACCTAACGACTTCTCTAAAGAACAAATCCGCAATGTTTGAAGCATCATCGGTTTTATGACAAGCTATAAAATGTGCCATCTTAGAGAATCTATCCACAACAACAAAAATAGAATCCCTCCCCTTCTTAGTCCTAGGCAACCCCAAAATAAAGTCCATAGAAATGTCAATCCAAGTTCTATTTAAGAATAGCACGCAAAAGTGTTCCCAAAGTTCTATTGACAACTTCAGTTTGTCCATCCGTTTGAGGATGACAAGTAGTAGAAAACAACAATTTTGTGCCAAGTTTAGCCCATAAAGTCTTCCAAAAGTAACTCAAGAATTTAACATCGCGACCAGAAACAATAGTCCTAGGCATGCCATGCAACCTAACGACTTCTCTAAAGAACAAATCCGCAATGTTTGAAGCATCATCGGTTTTATGACAAGCTATAAAATGTGCCATCTTAGAGAATCTATCCACAACAACAAAAATAGAATCCCTCCCCTTCTTAGTCCTAGGCAACCCCAAAATAAAGTCCATAGAAATGTCAATCCAAGTTCTATTTAAGAATAGCACGCAAAAGTGTTCCCAAAGTTCTATTGACAACTTCAGTTTGTCCATCCGTTTGAGGATGACAAGTAGTAGAAAACAACAATTTTGTGCCAAGTTTAGCCCATAAAGTCTTCCAAAAGTAACTCAAGAATTTAACATCGCGACCAGAAACAATAGTCCTAGGCATGCCATGCAACCTAACGACTTCTCTAAAGAACAAATCCGCAATGTTTGAAGCATCATCGGTTTTATGACAAGCTATAAAATGTGCCATCTTAGAGAATCTATCCACAACAACAAAAATAGAATCCCTCCCCTTCTTAGTCCTAGGCAACCCCAAAATAAAGTCCATAGAAATGTCAATCCAAGTTCTATTTAAGAATAGCACGCAAAAGTGTTCCCAAAGTTCTATTGACAACTTCAGTTTGTCCATCCGTTTGAGGATGACAAGTAGTAGAAAACAACAATTTTGTGCCAAGTTTAGCCCATAAAGTCTTCCAAAAGTAACTCAAGAATTTAACATCGCGACCAGAAACAATAGTCCTAGGCATGCCATGCAACCTAACGACTTCTCTAAAGAACAAATCCGCAATGTTTGAAGCATCATCGGTTTTATGACAAGCTATAAAATGTGCCATCTTAGAGAATCTATCCACAACAACAAAAATAGAATCCCTCCCCTTCTTAGTCCTAGGCAACCCCAAAATAAAGTCCATAGAAATGTCAATCCAAGTTCTATTTAAGAATAGCACGCAAAAGTGTTCCCAAAGTTCTATTGACAACTTCAGTTTGTCCATCCGTTTGAGGATGACAAGTAGTAGAAAACAACAATTTTGTGCCAAGTTTAGCCCATAAAGTCTTCCAAAAGTAACTCAAGAATTTAACATCGCGACCAGAAACAATAGTCCTAGGCATGCCATGCAACCTAACGACTTCTCTAAAGAACAAATCCGCAATGTTTGAAGCATCATCGGTTTTATGACAAGCTATAAAATGTGCCATCTTAGAGAATCTATCCACAACAACAAAAATAGAATCCCTCCCCTTCTTAGTCCTAGGCAACCCCAAAATAAAGTCCATAGAAATGTCAATCCAAGTTCTATTTAAGAATAGCACGCAAAAGTGTTCCCAAAGTTCTATTGACAACTTCAGTTTGTCCATCCGTTTGAGGATGACAAGTAGTAGAAAACAACAATTTTGTGCCAAGTTTAGCCCATAAAGTCTTCCAAAAGTAACTCAAGAATTTAACATCGCGACCAGAAACAATAGTCCTAGGCATGCCATGCAACCTAACGACTTCTCTAAAGAACAAATCCGCAATGTTTGAAGCATCATCGGTTTTATGACAAGCTATAAAATGTGCCATCTTAGAGAATCTATCCACAACAACAAAAATAGAATCCCTCCCCTTCTTAGTCCTAGGCAACCCCAAAATAAAGTCCATAGAAATGTCAATCCAAGTTCTATTTAAGAATAGCACGCAAAAGTGTTCCCAAAGTTCTATTGACAACTTCAGTTTGTCCATCCGTTTGAGGATGACAAGTAGTAGAAAACAACAATTTTGTGCCAAGTTTAGCCCATAAAGTCTTCCAAAAGTAACTCAAGAATTTAACATCGCGACCAGAAACAATAGTCCTAGGCATGCCATGCAACCTAACGACTTCTCTAAAGAACAAATCCGCAATGTTTGAAGCATCATCGGTTTTATGACAAGCTATAAAATGTGCCATCTTAGAGAATCTATCCACAACAACAAAAATAGAATCCCTCCCCTTCTTAGTCCTAGGCAACCCCAAAATAAAGTCCATAGAAATGTCAATCCAAGTTCTATTTAAGAATAGCACGCAAAAGTGTTCCCAAAGTTCTATTGACAACTTCAGTTTGTCCATCCGTTTGAGGATGACAAGTAGTAGAAAACAACAATTTTGTGCCAAGTTTAGCCCATAAAGTCTTCCAAAAGTAACTCAAGAATTTAACATCGCGACCAGAAACAATAGTCCTAGGCATGCCATGCAACCTAACGACTTCTCTAAAGAACAAATCCGCAATGTTTGAAGCATCATCGGTTTTATGACAAGCTATAAAATGTGCCATCTTAGAGAATCTATCCACAACAACAAAAATAGAATCCCTCCCCTTCTTAGTCCTAGGCAACCCCAAAATAAAGTCCATAGAAATGTCAATCCAAGTTCTATTTAAGAATAGCACGCAAAAGTGTTCCCAAAGTTCTATTGACAACTTCAGTTTGTCCATCCGTTTGAGGATGACAAGTAGTAGAAAACAACAATTTTGTGCCAAGTTTAGCCCATAAAGTCTTCCAAAAGTAACTCAAGAATTTAACATCGCGACCAGAAACAATAGTCCTAGGCATGCCATGCAACCTAACGACTTCTCTAAAGAACAAATCCGCAATGTTTGAAGCATCATCGGTTTTATGACAAGCTATAAAATGTGCCATCTTAGAGAATCTATCCACAACAACAAAAATAGAATCCCTCCCCTTCTTAGTCCTAGGCAACCCCAAAATAAAGTCCATAGAAATGTCAATCCAAGTTCTATTTAAGAATAGCACGCAAAAGTGTTCCCAAAGTTCTATTGACAACTTCAGTTTGTCCATCCGTTTGAGGATGACAAGTAGTAGAAAACAACAATTTTGTGCCAAGTTTAGCCCATAAAGTCTTCCAAAAGTAACTCAAGAATTTAACATCGCGACCAGAAACAATAGTCCTAGGCATGCCATGCAACCTAACGACTTCTCTAAAGAACAAATCCGCAATGTTTGAAGCATCATCGGTTTTATGACAAGCTATAAAATGTGCCATCTTAGAGAATCTATCCACAACAACAAAAATAGAATCCCTCCCCTTCTTAGTCCTAGGCAACCCCAAAATAAAGTCCATAGAAATGTCAATCCAAGTTCTATTTAAGAATAGCACGCAAAAGTGTTCCCAAAGTTCTATTGACAACTTCAGTTTGTCCATCCGTTTGAGGATGACAAGTAGTAGAAAACAACAATTTTGTGCCAAGTTTAGCCCATAAAGTCTTCCAAAAGTAACTCAAGAATTTAACATCGCGACCAGAAACAATAGTCCTAGGCATGCCATGCAACCTAACGACTTCTCTAAAGAACAAATCCGCAATGTTTGAAGCATCATCGGTTTTATGACAAGCTATAAAATGTGCCATCTTAGAGAATCTATCCACAACAACAAAAATAGAATCCCTCCCCTTCTTAGTCCTAGGCAACCCCAAAATAAAGTCCATAGAAATGTCAATCCAAGTTCTATTTAAGAATAGCACGCAAAAGTGTTCCCAAAGTTCTATTGACAACTTCAGTTTGTCCATCCGTTTGAGGATGACAAGTAGTAGAAAACAACAATTTTGTGCCAAGTTTAGCCCATAAAGTCTTCCAAAAGTAACTCAAGAATTTAACATCGCGACCAGAAACAATAGTCCTAGGCATGCCATGCAACCTAACGACTTCTCTAAAGAACAAATCCGCAATGTTTGAAGCATCATCGGTTTTATGACAAGCTATAAAATGTGCCATCTTAGAGAATCTATCCACAACAACAAAAATAGAATCCCTCCCCTTCTTAGTCCTAGGCAACCCCAAAATAAAGTCCATAGAAATGTCAATCCAAGTTCTATTTAAGAATAGCACGCAAAAGTGTTCCCAAAGTTCTATTGACAACTTCAGTTTGTCCATCCGTTTGAGGATGACAAGTAGTAGAAAACAACAATTTTGTGCCAAGTTTAGCCCATAAAGTCTTCCAAAAGTAACTCAAGAATTTAACATCGCGACCAGAAACAATAGTCCTAGGCATGCCATGCAACCTAACGACTTCTCTAAAGAACAAATCCGCAATGTTTGAAGCATCATCGGTTTTATGACAAGCTATAAAATGTGCCATCTTAGAGAATCTATCCACAACAACAAAAATAGAATCCCTCCCCTTCTTAGTCCTAGGCAACCCCAAAATAAAGTCCATAGAAATGTCAATCCAAGTTCTATTTAAGAATAGCACGCAAAAGTGTTCCCAAAGTTCTATTGACAACTTCAGTTTGTCCATCCGTTTGAGGATGACAAGTAGTAGAAAACAACAATTTTGTGCCAAGTTTAGCCCATAAAGTCTTCCAAAAGTAACTCAAGAATTTAACATCGCGACCAGAAACAATAGTCCTAGGCATGCCATGCAACCTAACGACTTCTCTAAAGAACAAATCCGCAATGTTTGAAGCATCATCGGTTTTATGACAAGCTATAAAATGTGCCATCTTAGAGAATCTATCCACAACAACAAAAATAGAATCCCTCCCCTTCTTAGTCCTAGGCAACCCCAAAATAAAGTCCATAGAAATGTCAATCCAAGTTCTATTTAAGAATAGCACGCAAAAGTGTTCCCAAAGTTCTATTGACAACTTCAGTTTGTCCATCCGTTTGAGGATGACAAGTAGTAGAAAACAACAATTTTGTGCCAAGTTTAGCCCATAAAGTCTTCCGAAAGTAACTCAAGAATTTAACATCGCGACCAGAAACAATAGTTCCTAGGCAATGCCATGCAACCTAACGACTTCTCTAAAGAACAAATCCGCAATGTTTGAAGCATCATCGGTTTTATGACAAGCTATAAAATGTGCCATCTTAGAGAATCTATCCACAACAACAAAAATAGAATCCCTCCCCTTCTTAGTCCTAGGCAACCCCAAAATAAAGTCCATAAAATGTCAATCCAAGTTCTATTTAAGAATAGCACGCAAAAGTGTTCCCAAAGTTCTATTGACAACTTCAGTTTGTCCATCCGTTTGAGGATGACAAGTAGTAGAAAACAACAATTTTGTGCCAAGTTTAGCCCATAAAGTCTTCCAAAAGTAACTCAAGAATTTAACATCGCGACCAGAAACAATAGTCCTAGGCATGCCATGCAACCTAACGACTTCTCTAAAGAACAAATCCGCAATGTTTGAAGCATCATCGGTTTTATGACAAGTTATAAAATGTGCCATCTTAGAGAATCTATCCACAACAACAAAAATAGAATCCCTCCCCTTCTTAGTCCTAGGCAACCCCAAAATAAAGTCCATAGAAATGTCAATCCAAGTTCTATTTAAGAATAGCACGCAAAAGTGTTCCCAAAGTTCTATTGACAACTTCAGTTTGTCCATCCGTTTGAGGATGACAAGTAGTAGAAAACAACAATTTTGTGCCAAGTTTAGCCCATAAAGTCTTCCAATAGTAACTCTAGAATTTAACATCGCGACCAGAAACAATAGTCCTAGGCATGCCATGCAACCTAACGACTTCTCTAAAGAACAAATCCGCAATGTTTGAAGCATCATCGGTTTTATGACAAGCTATAAAATGTGCCATCTTAGAGAATCTATCCACAACAACAAAAATAGAATCCCTCCCCTTCTTAGTCCTAGGCAACCCCAAAATAAAGTCCATAGAAATGTCAATCCAAGTTCTATTTAAGAATAGAACGCAAAAGTGTTCCCAAAGTTCTATTGACAACTTCAGTTTGTCCATCCGTTTGAGGATGACAAGTAGTAGAAAATAACAATTTTGTGCCAAGTTTAGCCCATAAAGTCTTCCAAAAGTAACTCAAGAATTTAACATCGCGACCAGAAACAATAGTCCTAGGCATGCCATGCAACCTAACGACTTCTCTAAAGAACAAATCCGCAATGTTTGAAGCATCAATCGGTTTTATGACAAGCTATAAAATGTGCCATCTTAGAGAATCTATCCAAAACAACAAAAATAGAATCCCTCCCCTTCTTAGTCCTAGGCAACCCCAAAATAAAGTCCATAGAAATGTAAATCCAAGTTCTTCTTAAGAATAGCACACAAAAGTGTTCCCAAAGTTCTATTGACAACTTCAGTTTGTCCATCCGTTTGAGGATGACAAGTAGTAGAAAACAACAATTTTGTGCCAAGTTTATCCCATAAAGTCTTCCGAAAGTAACTCAAGAATTTAACATCGCGACCATGAAACAATATTCCTAGGCATGTCATGCAACCTAACGACTTCTCTAAAGAACAAATCCGCAATGTTTGAAGCATCATCTGTTTTATGACAAGCTATAAAATGTGCCATCTTAGAGAATCTATCCACAACAACAAAAATAGAATCCCTCCCCTTCTTAGTCCTAGGCAACCCCAAAATAAAGTCCATAGAAATGTCAATCCAAGTTCTATTTAAGAATAGCACGCAAAAGTGTTCCCAAAGTTCTATTGACAACTTCAGTTTGTCCATCCGTTTGAGGATGACAAGTAGTAGAAAACAACAATTTTGTGCCAAGTTTAGCCCATAAAGTCTTCCGAAAGTAACTCAAGAATTTAAGATCGCGACCAGAAACAATAGTTCTAGGCATGCCATGCAACCTAACGACTTCGCTAAAGAACAAATCCGCAATGTTTGAAGCATCAGTCGTTTTATGACAAGCTATAAAATGTGCCATCTTAGAGAATCTATCCACAACAACAAAAATAGAATCCCTCCCCTTCTTAGTCCTAGGAAACCCCAAAATAAAGTCCATAAAATGTCAATCCAAGTTCTATTTAAGAATAGCACGCAAAAGTGTTCCCAAAGTTCTATTGACAACTTCAGTTTGTCCATCCGTTTGAGGATGACAAGTAGTAGAAAATAACAATTTTGTGCCAAGTTTATCCCATAAAGTCTTCCAAAAGTAACTCAAAAATTTAACATCGCGACCAGAAAAAATAGTCCTAGGCATGCCATGCAACCTAACGACTTCTCTAAAGAACAAATCCGCAATGTTTAAAGCATCATCGGTTTTATGACAAGCTATAAAATGTGCCATCTTAGAGAATCTAACCAAAACAACAAAAATAGAATCCCTCCCCTTCTTAGTCCTAGGCAACCCCAAAATAAAGTCCATAGAAATGTAAATCCAAGTTCTTCTTAAGAATAGCACACAAAAGTGTTTCAAAGTTCTATTGACAACTTCAGTTTGTCCATCCGTTTGAGGATGACAAGTAGTAGAAAACAACAATTTTGTGCCAAGTTTATCCCATAAAGTCTTCCGAAAGTAACTCAAGAATTTAACATCGCGACCAGAAACAATAGTTCTAGGCAAGCCATGCAACCTAACGACTTCGCTAAAGAACAAATCCGCAATGTTTGAAGCATCATCCGTTTTATGACAAGCTATAAAATGTGCCATCTTTGAGAATCTATCCACAACAACAAAAATAATATCCCTCCCCTTCTTAGTCCTAGGCAACCCCAAAATAAAGTCCATAAAATATCAATCCAAGTTCTATTTAAGAATAGCACGCAAAAGTGCTCCCAAAGTTCTATTGACAACTTCAGTTTGTCCATCCGTTTGAGGATGACAAGTAGTAGAAAACAACAATTTTGTGCCAAGTTTAGCCCATAAAGTCTTCCAAAAGTAACTCAAGAATTTAACATCGCGACCTGAAACAATATTCCTAGGCATGTCATGCAACCTAACGACTTCTCTTAAGAACAAATCCGCAATGTTTGAAGCATCATCGGTTTTATGACAAGCTATAAAATGTGCCATCTTAGAGAATCTATCCACAACAACAAAAATAGAATCCCTCCCCTTCTTAGTCCTAGGCAACCCCAAAATAAAGTCCATAGAAATGTCAATCCAAATTCTATTTAAGAATAGCACGCAAAAGTGTTCCCAAAGTTTTATTGACAACTTCAGTTTGTCCATCCGTTTGAGGATGACAAGTAGTAGAAAACAACAATTTTGTGCCAAGTTTAGCCCATAAAGTCTTCCAAAAGTAACTCAAGAATTTAACATCGCGACCAGAAACAATAGTCCTAGGCATGCCTTGCAACCTAACGACTTCTCTAAAGAACAAATCCGCAATGTTTGAAGCATCATCGATTTTATGACAAGCTATAAAATGTGCCATCTTTGAGAATCTATCTACAAAAACAAAAATAGAATCCCTCCCCTTCTTAGTCCTAGGCAACCCCAAAATAAAGTCCATAGAAATGTCAACCCAAGTTCTATTTAATAATAGCACGCAAAAGGGTTCCCAAAGTTCTATTGGCAACTTCAGTTTGTCCATCCGTTTGAGGATGACAAATAGTAGAAAACAACAATTTTGTGCCAAGTTTAGCCCATAAAGTCTTCCAAAAGTAACTCTAGAATTTAACATCGCGACCAGAAACAACAGTCCTAGGCATGCCATGCAACCTAACGACTTCTCTAAAGAACAAATCCGCAATGTTTGAAGCATCATCGGTTTTATGACAAGCTATAAAATGTGCCATCTTAGAGAATCTATCCACAAGAACAAAAATAGAATCCCTCCCCTTCTTAGTCCTAGGCAACCCCAAAATAAAGTCCATAGAATGTCAATCCAAGTTCTATTTAAGAATAGCACGCAAAAGTGTTCCCAAAGTTCTATTTGCACTTTCAATTTGTCCATCCGTTTGAGGATGACAAGTAGTAGAAAACAACAATTTTGTGCCAAGTTTAGCCCATAAAGTCTTCCAAAAGTAACTCTAGAATTTAACATCGCGACCAGAAACAACAGTCCTAGGCATGCCAGGCAACCTAACAACTTCTATAAAGAACAAATCCGCAATGTTTGAAGCATCATCGGTTTTATGACAAGCAATAAAATGTGCCATCTTAGAGAATCTATCCACAACAACAAAAATAGAATCCCTCCCCTTCTTAGTCCTAGGCAACCCCAAAATAAAGTCCATAGAAATGTCAATCCAAGTTCTAATTAAGAATAGCACGCAAAAGTGTTCCCAAAGTTCTATTGTAAGGCTCGAAGATTTAGTTATCATAATCAGATGGATTTGTTGATAATTAAGATGATTGTAGATGTATTTTATTGGACTAGAAAAGAAAGGAAAATGTACAATAAAGATGTGAAAGATAGTCAAAAGAATAAATAAAGTCGAAGTTAATGCGCACATATGTATGGAAATTCCAGTAGACTCGGCGCACATGCGCGAAGAGATGCGCGCACATGCGCGAGCAGGCCAGCAGCCTGGGCGCATATGCACGAGAGTAGTGGCGCATATGCGCGGAGCGTCCAGCAACATTGGCGCATATGCGCGAGTTTAGTGGCGCATATGCGCGAGTGTGAATTTCTGCCAAGTGCCGAGACAGTAGGTCTCGCGCATATGCGCGAGTAGTGACCGCGCATATGCGCGAGACGTGTACTTCAAAGGATTTGCCATGTGTGTGTAGGCATGCAAGGTATATATATAAGTTGGCCTTTCTTTGCCATTTCATCAGAAGAGACCACCGAGAAAACTTAGGAGAAGGGGTAAGGTGATTTCATTCTAGAATCAAGATTGTGTCACTTTTATACATCCAAACTAAAATCTAAATATAGATTTGGACTCCTCTCATCAAAGGCTACAAGGTGATGTAAGTTTTCTTCGATTCCAGCATGTTTTGAAATATATGTGTTGGGAGAATTATGATTTAAGCTTTAAGATGTGTTCTTAAAGTGATGGTTACCATAGTAACGTAAACGGATCGTAAAACAGATATTGTATGTGATGGTTTCGAATTCTAGCATATATTGAATATAGATTGTGCAGATTTTTGAGGATATGATGTACTCATGAGATCGATTATTGATTGTGGAGATTGGATATTAATTTATATTGATATCTGTTGAGAATTTGATTGACCGGTATCGAGAATTGCGTGGTTATGCCGTCAAATTGTATCGAGATCACGTAGTGACTTGGTTATGTGTTGATTTAGATTAGAAATTGATAGAGTGCGTATTCAACATTTCCATTTCAGATTCGTATTGGCGACCGTGACAGCGATTCCACGACGAAAGGTATAAGTCATGTTTTGTTTGGGGAGATGTAACTCAAATAAGATATTATTTGAGTTTCCCAACCAAAATCACATACTATTATTATTAGATATATTGTAACATGTTTATGAATTGTGTATAGCATTATATTCAATCTTTTAACATGTTTATGCTTTGATTTCAGAATTGTATTCAAGCATGTATGATCAGTGTGATATTCAGATATGAATATGATTATACTTTGTTTACATATTGATATTCATTGCATCTAAGATAGGAGAGTCTTTGACAGGCATTGTCAAATAGCTAGACGTTTCGGTGTATCTCAGCATAGGAGTAGGTATTACTCTTATTGCCGTCGTTGATACAGCTCAGACCAAAGTCTAGGAATGAGACGTTCATTACCCCGATTGGAGGGTAGGTAGTGACGACTTATTCACACCGGGATCCCTAGAGTTCTAGTCGAGTTGAGTCCAGACATGGTTTGATTCGCATTGCATTGCATGTGCATATGATGTCATTCATGATAGCATGTTTCATGTTTAATTGATTATATGCATGTATACATGTTTATACTGGGATTTGTTCTCACCGATTTTCCGGCTGTTGTTATGTCTGTATGTGTGCATAACAACATGTGGGGCAGGATCTGGGTCACGCAGAGGATGAGAGATGGACATAGCGTGGTGATCTCGGGCATAGCAGAAGAACTAGTAGTTGTACTTTTGGCATGTACTGTATTTAATTACTAGTTGTCGAATATGGTTTGGAACCAGACATATTTGTATCTTTTGTTATAGATTATGTTGTTAATATCTATGGTGTATGCTTGAGTTATATAACATTAGAATTAATGTTAAAAGCAAAAATTTGACCCACTTTTTATATTAATGATCCGTTTTAATCCCAAAGAAAAGAATTAGAGCCCGGGTCCCCACAACAGGTGGTATCAGAGCCATAGGTTCTATAGATTGAGATAGAATAGAATGAGCGGGGTAGATCGAGTCTTCTTCCTTGCTCTATGATGTGCTAGCATGTTTATTGCTTTACTTGTTACATGTTGTTTGTTATTTGATTGATTACAGTATGTATTGGTTAAGACTGAATCAGAACCGATTCTAGATCAGAGGTAACTGACTAGAGGATGGCTGAGACAGTAGTATATCTTGTTTACTAATCCGTTGGTTCATTAGATATGCCTCCTAGAAGAGCAGCCGTACCTCTACGACCAGCAGCGCCAGAACAGGGGAGCACATCCGGAGATCCTATGGATGTTACGGCGACCCCTATGGAGACGTTGCTGAAGCGATTCCAATCCTTTCGACCTCCCACATTAAAAGGTACCGAGAATGCCATTGAGTGTGAAAGTTGGCTTGAGGACATTGAGATGTTATTCGAGTCTCTGGAATATAGTGACGAGAAACGAGTGAAACTCATTGGCCATCAACTACAAGATGTGGCTAAGTATTGGTGGGTGAATATAAGGAGAGTACTAGAACAGCGTGGCACTGAGGTTACATGGAAAGCATTCAAGACGGAGTTCTATCAGCGATTCTTCCCTGTATCCTACCGTAAAGATAAAGGCTCTGAATTCGCAAACCTGAGGCAAGGGCAATTGAACATTGAAGAGTATGTTGCTAAATTTTCTTCTTTGCTTCGTTTTGCACCCCATGTTTCAGGCAATGATGAGGCCATGGCAGATCAGTTTATAAACGGCTTAAATCCTGATGTCTTTACATTGGTCAATACTGGGAGACCCAATAATTTCGCTGAAGCATTGAACCGTGCCAAATGAGCAGAAGCAGGATTGCTTAGGTAACGGAGTGTTCCATATGTTGCTCCGAGTCCGAGACCGCCATTACCTCCATCCCAAACTCCTTCTCCCCGATTCGAAAGTGGTGGTAGCAGTAGCGGACGCAAAGATCAGTTGAAAGTAAAGGGTAAACAGTTTAAGAGGGCAGGGAGCAGTTCTTCGAGCTCCAGCGGGTCAAGACAGAGAGGCTTGGGCCAGAATCTAGAGGTGGCAAGTGGATATTGCAGTACTTGTGGAGGTAAGCATGCCACAGAACAATGTCAAGGTGTAGTGGGCAGGTGTAACGTATGCAAACAACAGGGGCATTATGCCAAGGTCTGTCCTCAGAGAAGTGGTGCATCGAGATTCCAGGCTGCAGGATCGTCTGCCTCCGTGACTCAGCCTGAGAGGCAAGCTTCATCTGTTCACTCATTTCAGCCGCCACCAGCACAGACCCAGCCTCGAGCCAGAGGTGGCCAACCAGGGAGTCAGCCTCAGAGACAACAGGCTCAGGTGTTTGCCTTGACTGAAGAGCAAGCACAGGATGCCCCAGATGATGTCATTGCAGGTAACTGTTTCCTTTGCGGTTATCCTGCTTATATATTGATAGATACGGGTGCATCGCATACATTCATATCAGAACGATTTGCATTATTGCATTCTCTGCCTGTTGAGTCGTTACTAGATGTCGTGTCTATTACTTCTCCGTTAGGAAGTGGTTTAATATCGGTAACTACGGTTAGACATTGCATTCTACAGTTTGAGGGGCATGAAATTGACCTAGATTGTATAGTGTTGGGTCTGGCTGATTTTGATTGTATAGTCGGGATTGACATGCTAACAAAGTACAGAGCTACCGTGGATTGTTTCCACAAGATTGTCAGATTCAGACCCGAGATGACAGACGAGTGGAAATTCTACGGGAAGGGTTCCAGATCTCGGATTCCCTTGATTTCGGCTCTTACTATGAACAGATTATTGCAAAAAGGAGCAGATGGTTTCTTTATTTATGCTGTAGATATGCAAAAGTCGAGCCCGGCGTTGGCAGATATACCAGTAGTGCGGGAATTTGCTGATATTTTTCCAGATGAGATTCCAGGATTACCTCCGGTTCGTGAGGTAGACTTTAGTATTGATCTTACACCAGGTACCGTCCCTATTTCGAGAGCTCCGTATAGGATGGCACCCATCGAACTAAAAGAACTGAAAGCACAGTTAGAAGATCTTCTGGCCAAGGGATATATCAAACCTAGTGTATCTCCTTGGGGTGCTCCGGTGCTGTTTGTGCGGAAGAAAGATGGTTCGATGCGATTGTGTATAGACTACCGGCAACTGAACAAGGCAACGATCAAGAATAAATATCCTTTGCCTAGGATTGATGATTTATTTGATCAGTTGCAGGGATCCTCTGTGTATTCTAAGATTGATTTGCGATCCGGATATCATCAGCTTCGAGTTCGAGATGTAGATATACCGAAGACAGCATTTCGAACCAGGTATGGACATTACGAATTTATTGTCATGCCTTTTGGTTTAACAAATGCTCCTGCGGTATTTATGGGCTTGATGAACCAAGTGTTTCAGAAATATTTGGATGAATTTGTTATTGTCTTCATCGATGATATTTTGGTGTATTCGAAGAACAGAAATGAGCATGCAGAGCATCACAGAATTGTTTTACAGACGTTGAGAAACGAGCGACTGTATGCTAAATTGTCCAAGTGTGAGTTTTGGTTGAATCGAGTTGTATTCTTGGGGCATATCATATCTGGAGATAGTATTTCTGTTGATCCGAGTAAAGTGGAAGCGGTGATCAGTTGGTCGAGACCGACTTCTGTACTAGAAATACGCAGTTTCATGGGCTTAGCCGGATACTACAGAAGATTTATCAAAGATTTCTCCAGTATTGCCAAGCCAATAACTCAATTGACGCAAAAGAATGCACCGTTTGTTTGGTCAGAGGAGTGCGAGTCTAGCTTTCTAGAGTTGAAGAAAAGGCTGACCAGTGCTCCAGTACTGACGATACCTTCAGGTACGGGTGATTTCGTTGTATATTGTGATGCCTCTCACAGAGGTTTGGGATGTGTTCTTATGCAGCGAGGTCATGTGATCGCATACGCCTCGAGACAATTGAAGCCACATGAAGTTCGATACCCCATTCACGATCTTGAATTGGCGGCTATCGTATTTGCATTAAAGATTTGGCGTCATTATCTATACGGCGAGAAATTTGAGATCTTCTCCGATCACAAGAGCCTAAAGTACCTATTCTCTCAATCAGAACTGAACATGAGGCAGCGTAGATGGCTAGATCTTCTGAAAGATTTTGACTGTGAAATCAAATATTATCCAGGGAAGTCAAATGCAGTAGCAGATGCCTTGAGTCATAAGTTATGTTCTTTGTCCTTATCGACGATAGGTGTTAACAAGTTAGTTGAAAATTGCTGTACATCTGGATTAGAATTTGATACAGATAGTAAGCCACTACGACTTTTTATGATCCAAGTTGAGCCCAATTTGATCATGAGGATCAAGGAAGCACAAAGAACCGATCAGAATGTGCAGAAATCAATCCAAATGGTCAGATCAGGGCATGTATCAGAATATCAGGTACGAGATCATGTGTTGTACGTGAATAACCGTCTAGTTGTGCCAGATGTTGCAGATTTGAGACAGCAAACTCTGACAGAGGCACATTGTAGTCGATTCAGCATTCATCCGGGTGGCAGGAAATGTACAACGACTTGAAGACACAGTTCTGGTGGAAGCAAATGAAGTCAGACATTGCCGAATTTGTGTCTAAGTGTTTGAACTGCCAACAGGTGAAAGTTGAGAGGAAGAAACCTGGTGGATTACTTCAAAGTTTAGCCATTCCAGAATGGAAATGGGATCACATTTCCATGGATTTTGTGACGAAGTTACCACGATCATCCAGAGGCTGCGATGCGATTTGGGTTATCATTGATAGATTGACCAAATCTGCTTGTTTCATCCCATACAGAATGACGTATAGACAAGATCAGATGGCGGAGATATATATTCGAGAGGTAGTCAGATTGCATGGAGTGCCGAAGACTATCGTGTCAGATCGTGATCCACGATTCACTTCACACTTCTGGCATAGTTTACAGCAGGCCTTAGGTACGACATTACACCTGAGTACTGCTTACCATCCTCAGACAGACGGACAGTCAGAACGGACTATCCAGACATTAGAGGATATGTTGAGAGCCGTCGTGCTAGATTTTGGCATTGGTTGGCAAGATTCTCTACCTCTTTGCGAATTCTCTTACAATAATAGCTATCAGACGAGTATCCAGATGGCACCGTTTGAAGCTTTGTATGGCAAGAAGTGCAGATCTCCGCTATACTGGGATGACGTTTCAGAGGTACCAGAACTTGGGCCAGATATGATTCGTGACATGACAGAAAAGGTGAAACTCATTCAGAAGAGGATGAAGACAGCACAAGATCGACAAGCAAAGTATGCCAATATCAGACGTAGACCGTTAGTATTCGAGGCGGGAGATAGAGTATTCTTAAAGATTTCTCCATTCAGAGGCGTTGTTCGATTTGGCAAACACGGGAAACTATCTCCTCGATACATTGGTCCTTACGAGATTCTTGAGAAGATTGGCGATAGAGCTTATCGACTTGCACTTCCTCCTTCTCTATCTGGGATACATGATGTCTTTCATGTATCGATGTTACGAAAATATATGCCAGATGCTTCTCATGTCATTCAACCTGACGAAGCTGAACTTGATCAAACTTTAAGCTATGTGGAACAACCGATACAGATTCTTGATCGGAAAGAAAAGAAGCTCAGAACGAAGAATATTCCACTCGTGAAAGTTCAATGGAGTCGTCATGGCATTGAGGAAGCGACTTGGGAAACGGAAGCAAGTATGAGACAGAAACATCCCGAGTTATTTACATGATATATGTAATTGTGTACTTTTGCTTGTATTGCATCTTGTTGTACTTGAATTGTTCATCTACAATTTCGAGGACGAAATCATTTCTTAGAGGGGGAGAAATGTAAGGCTCGAAGATTTAGTTATCATAATCAGATGGATTTGTTGATAATTAAGATGATTGTAGATGTATTTTATTGGACTAGAAAAGAAAGGAAAATGTACAATAAAGATGTGAAAGATAGTCAAAAGAATAAATAAAGTCGAAGTTAATGCGCACATATGTATGGAAATTCCAGTAGACTCGGCGCACATGCGCGAAGAGATGCGCGCACATGCGCGAGCAGGCCAGCAGCCTGGGCGCATATGCGCGAGAGTAGTGGCGCATATGCGCGGAGCGTCCAGCAACATTGGCGCATATGCACGAGTTTAGTGGCGCATATGCGCGAGTGTGAATTTCTGCCAAGTGCCGAGACAGTAGGTCTCGCGCATATGCGCGAGTAGTGACCGCGCATATGCGCGAGACGTGTACTTCAAAGGATTTGCCATGTGTGTGTAGGCATGCAAGGTATATATATAAGTTGGCCTTTCTTTGCCATTTCATCAGAAGAGACCACCGAGAAAGCTTAGGAGAAGGGGTAAGGTGATTTCATTCTAGAATCAAGATTGTGTCACTTTTATACATCCAAACTAAAATCTAAATATAGATTTGGACTCCTCTCATCAAAGGCTACAAGGTGATGTAAGTTTTCTTCGATTCCAGCATGGTTTGAAATATATGTGTTGGGAGAATTATGATTTAAGCTTTAAGATGTGTTCTTAAAGTGATGGTTACCATAGTAACGTAAACGGATCGTAAAACAGATATCGTATGTGATGGTTTCGAATTCTAGCATATATTGAATATAGATTGTGCAGATTTTTGAGGATATCATGTACTCATGAGATCGATTATTGATTGTGGAGATTGGATATTAATCTATATTGATATCTGTTGAGAATTTGATTGACCGGTATCGAGAATTGCGTGGTTATGCCGTCAAATTGTATCGAGATCACGTAGTGACTTGGTTATGTGTTGATTTAGATTAGAAATTGATAGAGTGCGTATTCAACATTTCCATTTCAGATTCGTATTGGCGACCGTGACAGCGATTCTACGACGAAAGGTATAAGTCATGTTTTGTTTGGGGAGATGTAACTCAAATAAGATATTATTTGAGTTTCCCAACCAAAATCACATACTAGTATTATTAGATATATTGTAACATGTTTATGAATTGTGTATAGCATTATATTCAATCTTTTAACATGTTTATGCTTTGATTTCAGAATTGTATTCAAGCATGTATGATCAGTGTGATATTCAGATATGAATATGATTATACTTTGTTTATATATTGATATTCATTGCATCTAAGATAGGAGAGTCTTTGACAGGCATTGTCAAATAGCTAGACGTTTCGGTGTATCTCAGCATAGGAGTATGTATTACTCTTATTGCCGCCGTTGATACAGCTCAGACCGAAGTCTAGGAATGAGACGTTTATTACCCCGATTGGAGGGTAGGTAGTGACGTCTTATTCACACCGGGATCCCTAGAGTTCTAGTCGAGTCGAGTCCAGACATGGTTTGATTCTCATTGCATTGCATGTGCATATGATGTCATTCATGATAGCATGTTTCATGTTTAATTGATTATATGCATGTATACATGTTTATACTGGGATTTGTTCTCACCGGTTTTCCGGCTGTTGTTATGTCTGTATGTGTGCATAACAACAGGTGGGGCAGGATCTGGGTCACGCAGAGGATGAGAGATGGACATAGCGTGGTGATCTCGGGCATAGCAGAAGAACTAGTAGTTGTACTTTTGGCATGTACTGTATTTAATTACTAGTTGTCGAATATGGTTTGGAACCAGACATATTTGTATCTTTTGTTATAGATTATGTTGTTAATATCTATGGTGTATGCTTGAGTTATATAACATTAGAATTAATGTTAAAAGCAAAAATTTGACCCACTTTTTATATTAATGATCCGTTTTAATCCCAAAGAAAAGAATTAGAGCCCGGGTCCCCACATCTATTGACAACTTCAGCTTGTCCATCCGTTTGAGGATGACAAGTAGTAGAAAACAACAATTTTGTGCCAAGTTTAGCCCATAAAGTCTTCCAAAAGTAACTCTAGAATTTAACATCGCGACCAGAAACAATAGTCCTAGGCATGCCATGCAACCTAACGACTTCTCTAAAGAACAAATCCGCAATGTTTGAAGCATCATCGGTTTTATGACAAGCTATAAAAATGGGCCGTCTTAGAGAATCAATCCACAACAACAAAAATAGAATCCCTCCCTTCTTAGTCCTAGGCAACCCCAAAATAAAGTCCATAGAAATGTCAATCCAAGTTCTATTTAAGAATAGCACGCAAAAGTGTTCCCAAAGTTCTATTGACAACTTCAGTTTGTCCATCCGTTTGAGGATGACAAGTAGTAGAAAACAACAATTTTGTGCCAAGTTTAGCCCATAAAGTCTTCCAAAAGTAACTCAAGAATTTAACATCGCGACCAGAAACAATAGTCCTAGGCATGCCATGATACCTAACGACTTCTCTAAAGAACAAATCCGCAATGTTTGAAGCATCATCGGTTTTATGACAAGCTATAAAATGTGCCATCTTAGAGAATCTATCCACAACAACAAAAATAGAATCCCTCCCCTTCTTAGTCATAGGCAACCCCAAAATAAAGTGCATAGAAATGTCAATCCAAGTTCTATTTAAGAATAGCACGCAAAAGTGTTCCCAAAGTTCTATTGACAACTTCAGTTTGTCCATCCGTTTGAGGATGACAAGTAGTAAAAAACAACAATTTTGTGCCAAGTTTAGCCCATAAAGTCTTCCAAAAGTAACTCTAGAATTTAATATCGCGACCAGAAACAATAGTCTTAGGCATGCCATGCAACCTAACGACTTCTCTAAAGAACAAATCCGCAATGTTTGAAGCATAATCGGTTTTATGACAAGCAATAAAATGTGCCATCTTAGAGAATCTATCCACGACAACAAAAATAGAATCCCTCCCCTTCTTAGTCCTAGGCAACCCCAAAATAAAGTCCATAGAAATGTCAATCCAAGTTCTATTTAAGAATAGCACGCAAAAGTGTTCCCAAAGTTCTATTGACAACTTCAGTTTGTCCATCCGTTTGAGGATGACAAGTAGTAGAAAATAACAATTTTGTGCCAAGTTTAGCCCATAAAGTCTTCCAAAAGGAACTCAAGAATTTAACATCGCGACCAGAAACAATAGTCCTAGGCATGTCATGCAACCTAACGACTTCTCTAAAGAACAAATTCGCAATGTTTGAAGCATCATCGGTTTTATGACAAGCTATAAAATGTGCCATCTTAGAGAATCTATCCACAACAACAAAAATTGAATCCCTCCCCTTCTTAGTCCTAGGCAACCCCAAAATAAAGTCCATAGAAATGTCAATCCAAGTTCTATTTAAGAATAGCACGCAAAAGTGTTCCCAAAGTTCTATTAACAACTTCAGTTTGTCCATCCGTTTGAGGATGTCCCAAAGTTCTATTAACAACTTCAGTTTGTCCATCCGTTTGAGGATGACACGTAGTTGAAAACAACAATTTTGTGTCAAGTTTAGCCTATAAAGTTTTCCAAAAGTAACTCAAGAATTTAACATCGCTACCAGAAACAATAGTGCTAGGCATGCCATGCAACCTAGCGACTTCTCTAAATAACAAATCCGCGATGTTTGAAGCATCATCGGTTTTATGACAAGCTATAAAATGTTCCATCTTAGAGAATCTATCCACAACAACAAAAATAGAATCCCTCCCCTTCTTAGTCCAAGGCAACCCCAAAATAAAGTCCATTGAAATGTTAATCCAAGTTCTATTTAAGAATAGCACGCAAAAGTGTTTCCAAAGTTCTATTGACAACTTCAGTTTGTCCATCCGTTTGAGGATGATAAGTAGTAGAAAACAACAATTTTGTGCCAAGTTTAGCCTATAAAGTCTTCCAAAAGTAACTCAAGAATTTACATCGTGACCAGAAACAATAGTCCCAGGCATGCCATGCAACCTAACTGTTACGCCTTAAACGCATACAAATCTCGAGGATGAGATTAATGTTTTTAATGCTGTAACATATCCCAAAGTTTTTGTTTTGATGATACCAAAACTTGGATTAAAAATGTACTAATGTTTTATATTGAGGCATGCAGGAAATTAAGAACAAGGCTACGTTCGGAAGATCCGAAATTTGGTTCGGACGTTCCGAAATTGTGCCAATCAGAAGCAAAATAGAAGCTGTTCGGAAGCTGCGAGGAGCAAGTTCGGACGTTCCGACGACTGGATCGGACGTTCCGAACACAAGCAATCAAATCACTTCAATCCGGAGACAAATTGATCTGACTGTTGATTGAGTAGATTTCGGACGCTACGATGGACATGATCGGAAGCTACGATGTGTTGAAGATTTCAAATCTCCGGAAACGCGGGAATGTTCGGACGGTACGAACTGGAGTTCGGACCTTCCGAAGTTGTTCATACACTGTCTAAAAGAACTGTTCAGAAGAAACGAAGTTTGATCGGTCCCTCCGTAGCATATGTTCGGACCCTACGAAGTCAAGAACGGAAGATCCGAAGTCATTCCAGAATTACGCAAATTGATTTCAATCACATCGGACGTTCCGAAGTATAAACAGAAGATCCGAACCTTGGCGTCCAAGACTAGTATAAATAGGCCTTTGAGGATGCATTCTCAATCATCCCACTCCATTCTCTCTTGTCTCTTACAAAGCTTTCTACTATCTCTTGTGTGCGTTGATTAAAAGAGTTGTAATATCAAAAGAGTTGTAGAAAAAGAGTGAAAGTAATACTCTCGAGTGGGTTGTAAAGTTCGTGGCTATCCTTGGAGCCCTCAAGGCCAAGTAGACGCATCGAGGCGTGGTTGTAAAAGCTAGCTTGGAGCTCCTAAAGCCAAGTCGTCATAGTGATACCTCGATCCTCATCGAGAAGGGGAGACGTAGACGATTCTTCGTCGAACTTCCATAAACATCTCTATCCCTCTTTACTTTACGCATTTACTTTACTACGCATTTATTTTACGCACTTACTTTACGCATTCATTTTTATTTGTGATTGTCCCTCAAGTCTTCCGCTTGCAATTTTTGCAAACTCGTTTTAAAAACGCTAAAGGGCCTTAAAGAACCTATTCACCCCCCCTTTAGGTTCTTCAAGTGGTATCACAACCTAGTTTTTCAAAATCTTTTAAAATGGCCAATCTAGCAAGCGAGTATGTCCAAGGACAATCCACAAATCGTCCCCTCTTTTCAATGGTACCAATTACGGATATTGGAAGAATAGAATATCTCTATACATCCAATCCGTCGATTACGACCTTTGGAAAATAACGGTGAAAGGTCCCTATATCCCCATGAAAACGGTGGGTGATAAGGAAATTCCTAAGGGAATGGATGACCTCACCAAGGACGATATGAAACTTATCTCTCAAAATGCTAAAGCTATGAATATTCTTCATTGTTCCCTAGATATGAATGAATACAACCGAATCTCGGCTTGCACCTCCGCCAAAGAGATTTGGGACAAATTGGAGATTTGCCACGAGGGAACCAATCAAGTCAAAGAAACGAAGATAGATCTTCTCCAACTCAAGTACGAGACCTTTGAGATGGAACCCAAGGAGGATATCGACACCATGTTCCGGCGGCTCACCCAAATCATCAATGAGCTTGCCCAACTTGGTGAGAACTACCCAACTAAACAAGTGTGGAGGAGAGCCCTTCGAGCACTACCGGCGGAATGGGATGCAAAGCGCACGGCTATCATTGAATCCAACAAGGGAGATGTGGCATCCTACGACCTTGATCAACTTCATGGGACCCTAAAGACCCATGAACTTGAAGTATCTACCCGGAAGGAGACAAAGAAAGATGACGACAAAGTAAAGGCGAAAGGGATCGCCTTGACCATTCAACTTGAAGATAGCGACGATGAAGAAATGGCACTCCTCACTAGAAAGTTCAAAAAATTTATGCGGAGTTCCAACTTTAACAAGAAGGACAAAAAGATTGAGAAGGAAGTGACCTGCTACAACTGTCAACAAAAGGGTCACTATGCAAACGAGTGTCCCTCCAAGAAGAAGGCCGGCAAAGACAAGAAGAAGGCCCTTCTAGCCACGTGGAGCGACAGCGACAACGAAGAGGAGTCTACCCTATGCTTCATGGCAAAGGAAGATCATCTGACCGACTCGGATGACGACGAGGTACCCTCTTACGATGAATTACTCTCCGCTTACACTAGTATGTACAATAAGGCTAAGTCACTTAGAAATGAGAATAAGCAACTTAAAACTGAACTAGAAGCTAGGATGCATGACAACACTAAACTCAAGACAAACCTAAGAGACTTAGAGAAAGCCTTCAACAAGTTCAATGTGAGTAGCGGTAAACTAGAAAACCTCTTGAGCATGCAAAGGTGTAACTTCGACAAAGGAGGTCTAGGATATGAAAAGAAATCAGTCAACTTCGCTAGTCTTATCGCAAAGGCAAAACTAAGAACACCACCAACATGCACTTACTGTTGTAAGATAGGCCACATAAGACCTAAATGCAAAAAACTTAGACACCAACACAATAAGAATAGTTATTGGAAATGTATCCCCAAATCCCCAACTACTACTAACCTCAAAGGACCCAAAGAAACGGGTACCAACTATCAAATTGTATCTCAATCTTATAGGGACAAAGGGGAGACAAGTTATCGAGCACTTGGTAACTTGACAGTGGATGCTCTCGACACATGACGGGAGAAAAGAAGCTGCTACAATCCATTCGACCAAAAGAAATGGGATCGGTGATGTAAGGCTCGAGATTTATTAATCTTCATCTATGCGATATTCGATAGTGTGAGAGTGCATGACATTGCATGAGAAACACTAAGTAAAATGAGGGTAGGAAAGACATGAGAAAAGATGTGAAAGGTGAAGAATGGGCCGAAGCTATGGCGCATATGCGCGAAGGAATGCGCGCATCTGCATGAGAATTCCAGTAGCAGTGGCGCATATGCGCGGAAAGAGTGGCGCATATGCGCGACATGTACAGTAGCCTTGGCGCATATGCGCGAGAGTAGTGGCGCATATGCGCGGAGCGTCCAGAACCATTGGCGCATATGCGCGAGTTTAGTGGCGCATATGCGCGAGTGCTAAATTTGCCGAGACAGTAGGTTCGGCGCATATGCGCGAGTAATGCCGCGCATATGCGCGAGACGTGTATTTCAAAGGATTGGCCATGTGTCTTAAACCATGCAATGTATATATATATTGACACGAATTTTTCCTTCATTCCATCAGAATATTGAAAGGTGCAGAGGAAAGCTTCCATTTTCTTCATACGGTTGAATTGTACTTTTGTAAGATTTACTCATCCAAATTTAAATCCGACTTTGGTTTTGAGCTCCTCTCGTTATTAGCTACAAAGTGATGTAAGTTTCATTTAATTTCAGCATGGTTCGAAATTCAGATGTTTAGGAAATTAGAATATGATAGTTATATTGTGTTCTTGACGTATTGAGCATGATATATTCGTAAACGGATCAAAGAAATGATATCATATGTATTTCCTATGACTTATTGTGTTTTGGAGGAATATTGTATTAGATTATGACTGAAAATGAGATAGTGTTGATATTTGTTGAGATTTGGATTGACCGGTATCGAGAATTACGCCGTTATGCCGTCGACATGTATTGAGATCGCGTAGTGACTTGGATATATGTTGATTTAGATTAGAAATTGATAGAGTGCGTATCCACATTTTCATTTCAGATTCGTATTGACGACCGTGACAGCGATTCTACGACGAAAGGTATAGTACATGTTTTGTTTGGGGAATTACGACTCAAATGAGATCACATTTGAGTTTCCCAACCAAAATCACATACTTGTTTTATTGTTCATACCTTGATATGATTATGATTGTTATAGATTTGTTTATAGAACTTGTATTCAAATCTTGCTATGCTTTGTGTACAGATCGTATAGCATTGCATTATGCTTGTTTACAGATTGTGTATTCATGCATTAAGATAGGGCAGTCTGGAGATCAGGCAGACTACTAGATGTTCGGCGATATCTCAGCTTACGGGAAGATCACCGCCCCTATTGTAGACGCGGATACAGATCAGGCCGAAGTCTAGGAATAAGACGTACAGCACCTCGATTGGTAGGGTAGGTGACAGCCAGTGACGTCTTATTCACAACGGGATCCCTAGAGTTTTAGTCGAGTCGAGTCTAGACATGATTAGATTCGCATTGCATGAGTTTATATGAATGACATTCATTTCAGCATGTTTCATGTTTAGATTGTTTATATGCATGTTACATGTTTATACTGGGATTTGTTCTCACCGGTTTTCCGGCTGTTGTTATGTCTGTATGTGTGCATAACAACAGGTGGGGCAGGATCTGGGTCGAGACAGAGATGATCGGGATAGCGTGGTGATCTCGGGCGCAGCAGAGGACTAGTGGTTCTTTTGTTAGACTTGTACTACCGTTTGTTTATAGATGGTATTGAACACTAGTTGTAAGAACAAGACTTGTACTTCATGTTCATATTGTATGTTAAGCTAAGAATTATGTTTGTTTAGTTACATTTGATTTAATGTAAAAAGCAAAAATTTGACCCACGTTTTCAATAACAATCCATTTAATCCCAAGAAAAAGAATTAGAGCCCGGGTCCCCACAACAGGTGGTATCAGAGCAGAGAGTTCCTTTAGACTGAGATAGGATAGAATGAGCGGGGTAGATCGAGTCTTCTTCCTTGCTTATGATGTGCTAGCATGATTATTGCTTTCCTATTACATGTTGTTTGTGTTTGATTTCTTTCAGCATGTGATAAACTGAATCAGAACTGATTCTAGCTCAGAGGTAACTGACTGGAGGATGGCTGAGACAGTTGTATATATTGTGTACTAATCCTTTGGATTATTAGATATGCCTCCTAGAAGAGCAGCCGTACCTCTACGACCAGCAGCGCCAGAACAGGGGAGTACATCCGGAGATTCTATGGATGTTACGGCGACCCCTATGGAGACGTTGCTGAAGCGATTCCAATCCTTTCGACCTCCCACCTTAAAAGGTACCGAGAATGCCATCGAGTGCGAAAGTTGGCTTGAGGACATTGAAATGTTATTCGACTCCTTGGAGTACAGTGACGAGAAGAGAATAAAGCTAATTGGCCATCAATTGCAAGATATAGCCAAGAATTGGTGGTTGAACATTAAGAGAGCTTTAGAGCAGCGTGGCACTGAGATTACATGGAAGATATTCAAGACGGAGTTCTACCAGCGGTTCTTCCCTGTATCCTACCGTAAAGATAAAGGCGCTGAATTCGCAAACCTGAGGCAAGGGCAATTGAACATTGAAGAGTACGTTGCTAAATTTTCCTCTTTGCTTCGTTTTGCACCCCATGTTTCAGGGAATGATGAGGCCATGGCAGATCAGTTTATAAATGGCCTGAATCCAGATATCTTTACGTTGGTCAATACTGGGAGACCCGATAATTTCTCGGATGCATTGAATCGTGCCAAAGGAGCTGAAGCAGGATTGCTTAGGCAACGGAGTGCTCCGTATGTTGCACCGAGTCCAAGACCGCCACTACCTCCATCCCAAGTTCCTCCTCCTCGATTCGAAAGCGGTGGTAGTAGTAGTGGACGAAAAGAACAGCTGAAGGCGAAGGGGAAACAGTTTAAGAGACCTGGGAGCAGTTCGTCGAGCTCCAGCGGATCCAGACAGAGTGGTTTTGATCAAAGTTCAAGGACTTCAGGTGTATATTGCAATAATTGTGGAGGTAGGCATGCAACTGAACAGTGCCAGGGAGTTACAGGCCGATGTAACATTTGTAGGCAACCGGGGCATTTTGCCAAAGTCTGTCCCCAGAGGAGTGTACAGCAAGGCCAGAGTGGAAGAGCATCCGGGCCAGTACCTCAGTTTGAGCGGCAGGCATCATCGGTTCACTCCTTTCAGCCTCCACCAGCATCAACTCCATCCAGAGGTCGTGGTAGTCAGACAGTGACTCAACCTCCGAGGCAACAGGCCCAGGTGTTTGCGTTGACAGAGGAGCAAGCACAAGATGCACCAGATGATGTGATAGCAGGTAACTGCTCTCTTTATGGTTATCCTGCTTATATCTTGATAGATACAGGTGCATCACATACATTCATTTCAGAGCGATTTGCATTATTGCATTCATTGCCTGTTGAGTCTTTGTTAGATGTTGTGTCGATTAATTCTCCGTTGGGAAGTGGATTGATATCTGTAACTACGGTTAGACATTGCATTCTACAGTTTGAGGGAATGAGATTGACCTAGATTGTATAGTGTTGGGTCTTGCTGATTTTGATTGTATAGTCGGTATTGACATGCTAACGAAGTACAGAGCTACCGTGGATTGTTTCCATAAGATTGTCAGATTCAGACCCGAGATGACAGACGAGTGGAAATTCTACGGGAAGGGTTCCAGATCTCGGATTCCCTTGATTTCGGCTCTTACTATGAATAGATTGTTACAGAAAGGAGCAGATGGTTTCTTTATTTATGCTGTAGATATGCAGAAGTCGAGCCCGGCGTTGGCAGACATACCAGTAGTGCGGGAATTTCCAGATATTTTTCCAGATGAGATCCCAGGATTACCTCCAGTTCGAGAGGTAGAGTTTAGCATTGAATTTACACCAGGTACCGTCCCTATTTCGAGAGCTCCATATAGGATGGCACCCATCGAACTTAAAGAATTGAAAGCACAATTAGAAGATCTTCTAGCCAAGGGATATATCAGACCTAGTGTATCTCCTTGGGGCGCTCCAGTGCTATTTGTGCGAAAGAAAGATGGATCGATGCGTTTGTTTATTGATTACAGGCAACTGAACAAGGCAACGATCAAGAATAAATATCCTTTGCCTAGGATTGATGATTTATTTGATCAGTTGCAGGGATCCTCCGTGTATTCGAAGATTGATTTGCGTTCTGGATATCATCAGCTCAGAGTTCGAGATATAGACATACCAAAGACAGCATTTCGAACCAGGTATGGACATTACGAATTTATTGTCATGCCTTTCGGGTTAACCAATTCTCCTGCGGTATTTATGGGCTTGATGAACCAAGTGTTTCAGAGATATCTAGATGAATTTGTCATTGTTTTCATTGACGACATTTTGGTGTATTCAAAGAACAGAAATGAGCATGCAGAGCATCTCAGAATTGTTTTGCAAACGTTGAGGAACGAGCGACTATATGCTAAATTGTCAAAGTGTGAGTTTTGGTTGAATCGAGTTGTATTCTTGGGGCATATCATTTCTGGAGATGGTATTTCTGTTGACCCAAGTAAAGTGGAAGCTGTGATCAGTTGGTCGAGACCGACTTCGGTACCAGAAATACGCAGTTTCATGGGTCTGGCAGGATACTACAGAAGATTTATCAAAGATTTCTCCAGTATTGCAAAGCCAATAACTCAATTGACGCAAAAGAATGCACCATTTGTTTGGTCAGAGGAGTGTGAGTCTAGCTTTGTTGAATTGAAGAAAAGGCTGACCAGTGCTCCAGTACTGACGATACCTTCAGGTACGGGTAATTTCGTTGTATATTGTGATGCTTCGCATAGAGGTTTGGGATGTGTTCTTATGCAGCGAGGCCATGTGATCGCATACGCCTCGAGACAATTGAAGCCACATGAGGTACGATACCCCATTCATGATCTGGAATTGGCGGCTATCGTATTTGCATTAAAGATTTGGCGTCATTATCTCTACGGTGAAAAATTTGAGATATTCTCTGATCACAAGAGCTTAAAGTACCTATTTTCTCAATCAGAATTGAATATGAGGTAGCGTAGATGGCTAGATCTTCTAAAAGATTTTTATTGTGAAATCAAATATTATCCAGGAAAGTCAAATGCAGCAGCAGATGCCTTGAGTCGTAAGGTATGTTCTTTGTCCTTATCGACGATGGGTGTTAACAAGTTAGTTGAAAATTGCTGTTTCTCCGGATTAGCATTTGATACAGATAAAAAGCCATTACGACTTGCTGCTATCCAAGTTGAGCCCAATTTGATTATGAGGATCAAGGAAGCACAAAGAACCGATCAGAATGTGCAGAAATCAATCCAAATGGTCAGATCAGGGCATGTATCAGAATATCAGGTACGAGATCATGTGTTGTACGTGAATAACCGTCTAGTTGTGCCAGATGTTGCAGATTTGAGACAGCAGATTCTGACAGAGGCACATTGTAGTCGGTTCAGCATCCATCCGGGTGGCAGGAAGATGTACAATGACTTGAAGACACAGTTCTGGTGGAAGCAAATGAAGTCAGACATAGCCGAATTTGTGTCTAAGTGTTTGAACTGCCAACAGGTGAAAGCCGAGAGGAAGAAACCTGGTGGATTGCTTCAGAGTTTATCTATTCCAGAATGGAAATGGGACCACATTTCCATGGATTTTGTGACGAAGTTACCTCGATCATCGAAAGGCTGTGACGCGATTTGGGTCATTATTGACAGATTGACCAAATCTGCTTGTTTCATTCCGTACAAAATGACGTATAGACAAGATCAGATGGCGGAGATTTATATTCGTGAGGTAGTCAGATTGCATGGAGTGCCGAAGTCTATCGTATCAGATCGTGATCCACGATTCACTTCACACTTCTGGCACAGTCTACAGCAGGCCTTAGGTACGACATTACCCCTGAGTACGGCTTACCATCCTCAGACAGACGGACAGTCAGAGCGGACTATCCAGACATTAGAGGATATGTTGAGAGCCGTCGTGCTAGATTTTGGCCTTGGTTGACAAGATTCTCTACCTCTTTGCGAATTCTCTTACAATAATAGCTATCAGACGAGCATTGAGATGGCACCGTTTGAAGCTTTGTATGGCAAGAAGTGCAGATCTCCGCTATACTGGGATGACGTTTCAGAAGTACCAGCACTTGGGCCAGATATGATTCGTGACATGACAGAGAAAGTGTAGTGACCCGTTCCAGAATCACCTACTAGGCAAGAACTAAGCATGCAATTAACCTAATTAACAATAATCAGAGATAACAGCGGAAATAGTCAACAAAAATAATGGTTATACAACCCAATCGAAGTCTAGAATAACTCAAAATAAAAATACCCAATACAACCATATCGAATCAAAACAATACCGATAAACTAAACCAACCAGCTACTCAACGTCCTCCTCCTGCTCCTCCTGAGCTGTCCAACCTGAGGCCTGCCCCGTGGGAAATGGGGTGTCCAAGAATAAACAAAACCGAGGACGTGAGCGATAAGAACGCCCAGTACAAAAGTATGAGTATACAGACCTATATGAAATGCACATGCTATGATCATGATACCGGGGTAGTCAAGAAACAGGAGTCACAAAAGGATCTCAAAAATGCTCAGTCTAGAGGCGCCAAGTGGATAGTGCCGCGCGGTACACCTCTGGGTCACTGCATCCACTACAAGACAGACGTGGACCTAAAATGTCCCGGACCACCGAAGCCCTCCCGACCCGTCGGCCACTGTGTACTCTCGGTGTCCATGCGTCCACAAGACAGGGCTGAGCGGCCCCAAGATATAGCTTATCTCGAAAGAGATACAGCTCAACAGTAAAGGCTATCTCGAAGAAGATACGGCTCAACATGAAATGCAACGTGCAGTAATAAACGTGACATAATAGCATGCATCATATGACATATATCAATGCACCACATAATCATGCAACACATATAAGAATGTATACTCAACCAGGATATCTCGGATAGTACTTTCGTACCTCTATCACAGCAAGCCTAGCCTTACGCAACACCGCTAATCAGGTCTAGAACAAGCCTACGCATCAAAAGCATACTCAATCAATACTACCATGCTCGACTAGCAAAACCAGTACTCCCTAGTACTACCAAAGGTTTAGGGTTTACCTTCGTCCGTCGACAGCACTTTGATGTCGATTGCCTCGTAACTCAGGCGCCGCTACGCTACTACTCCTGGCAGCTCTTGGCTATCGCTCGACCAACAACTAACCCTAGAAACCTTCCAAACTCTCCAAAATGAGAGAAAACTCAAGAAATTGGCAAGTCAAAAATGAGAAATCCGAGCACTATTTATAGGCCATGTTCGGATCCTCCGAACAACACTTCGGAACGTCCGAACGCTACGTGTCCATTGGCTCTTGACAGCTCATGATCGGATCCTCCGATTATACACTTCGGACCGTCCGAACATGCATGGAAAAATGACGTGTCGATCAACACTTGACACCTATGATCGGATTCACCGAACTACACTTCGGATCGTCCGAACTCTTCGGTGCTTCCGAACCCTCTTCGGTCCGTCCGATCATGACTCGGTCAAAATTACACCTTAAACCTTCTTAATCACCATTACTCATTCAGAAGAGGATGAAGACAGCACAAGATCGACAAGCAAAGTATGCCAATATCAGACGTAGACCGTTAGTATTTGAGGCGGGAGATAGAGTATTCTTAAAGATCTCTCCATTCAGAGGCGTTGTTCGATTTGGCAAACGCGGGAAACTATCTCCTCGATACATTGGTCCTTACGAGATTCCTGAGAAGATTGGCGATCGAGCTTATCGACTTGCACTTCCTCCTTCTCTATCTGGGATACATGATGTTTTTCATGTATCGATGTTGCGTAAGTATATGCCAGATGTTTCTCATGTCATTCACCCTGACGAAGCTGAACTTGATCAGACATTGAGCTATATGGAACAACCGATACAGATCCTTGATCGGAAAGAAAAGAAGCTCAGAACGAAGAATATTCCACTCGTGAAAGTTCAATGGAGTCGTCATGGCATTGAGGAAGCGACGTGGGAGACAGAAGCAAATATGAGACAGAAACATACCGGGTTATTTACATGATGTAAGTCATTGTTTACTTTTGCGTGTATTGCATCTTGTTGTACTTTAATTGATCATCTACAATTTCGAGGACGAAATCATTTCTTAGAGGGGGAGAAATGTAAGGCTCGAGATTTATTAATCTTCATCTATGCGATATTCGATAGTGTGAGAGTGCATGACATTGCATGAGAAACACTAAGTAAAATGAGGGTAGGAAAGACATGAGAAAAGATGTGAAAGGTGAAGAATGGGCCGAAGCTATGGCGCATATGCGCGAAGGAATGCGCGCATCTGCATGAGAATTCTAGTAGCAGTGGCGCATATGCGCGGAAAGAGTGGCGCATATGCGCGACATGTACAGTAGCCTTGGCGCATATGCGCGAGAGTAGTGGCGCATATGCGCGGAGCGTCCAGAACCATTGGCGCATATGCGCGAGTTTAGTGGCGCATATGCGCGAGTTCTAAATTTGCCGAGACAGTAGGTTCGGCGCATATGCGCGAGTAATGCCGCGCATATGCGCGAGACGTGTATTTCAAAGGATTGGCCATGTGTCTTAAACCATGCAATGTATATATATATTGACACGAATTGTTCCTTCATTCCATCAGAATATTGAAAGGTGCAGAGGAAAGCTTCCATTTTCTTCATACGGTTGAATTGTACTTTTGTAAGATTTACTCATCCAAATTTAAATCCGACTTTGGTTTTGAGCTCCTCTCGTTATTAGCTACAAAGTGATGTAAGTTTCATTTAATTTCAGCATGGTTCGAAATTCAGATGTTTAGGAAATTAGAATATGATAGTTATATTGTGTTCTTGACGTATTGCGCATGATATATTCGTAAACGGATCAAAGAAATGATATCATATGTATTTCCTATGACTTATTGTGTTTTGGAGGAATATTGTATTAGATTATGACTGAAAATGAGATAGTGTTGATATTTGTTGAGATTTGGATTGACCGGTATCGAGAATTACGCCGTTATGCCGTCGACATGTATTGAGTTCGCGTAGTGACTTGGATATATGTTGATTTAGATTAGAAATTGATAGAGTGCGTATCCACAATTTCATTTCAGATTCGTATTGACGACCGTGACAGCGATTCTACGAAGAAAGGTATAGTACATGTTTTGTTTGGTGAATTACGACTCAAATGAGATCAAATTTGAGTTTCCCAACCAAAATCACATACTTGTTTTATTGTTCATACCTTGATATGATTATGATTCTTATAGATTTGTTTATAGAACTTGTATTCAAATCTTGCTATGCTTTGTGTACAGATCGTATAGCATTGCATTATGCTTGTTTACAGATTGTGTATTCATGCATTAAGATAGGGCAGTCTGGAGATCAGGCAGACTACTAGATGTTCGGCGATATCTCAGCTTAGGGGAAGATCACCGCCCCTATTGTAGACGCGGATACAGATCAGGCCGAAGTCTAGGAATAAGACGTACAGCACCTCGATTGGTAGGGTAGGTGACAGCCAGTGACGTCTTATTCACAACGGGATCCCTAGAGTTTTAGTCGAGTCGAGTCTAGACATGATTAGATTCGCATTGCATGAGTTTATATGAATGACATTCATTTCAGCATGTTTCATGTTTAGATTGTTTATATGCATGTTACATGTTTATACTGGGATTTGTTCTCATCGGTTTTCCGGCTGTTGTTATGTCTGTATGTGTGCATAACAACAGGTGGGGCAGGATCTGGGTCGAGACAGAGATGATCGGGATAGCGTGGTGATCTCGGGCGCAGCAGAGGACTAGTGGTTCTTTTGTTAGACTTGTACTACCGTTTGTTTATAGATGGTACTGAACACTAGTTGTAAGAACAAGACTTGTACTTCATGTTTATATTGTATGTTAAGCTAAGAATTATGTTTGTTTAGTTACATTTGATTTAATGTAAAAAGCAAAAATTTGACCCACGTTTTCAATAACAATCCATTTAATCCCAAGAAAAAGAATTAGAGCCCGGGTCCCCACAGGTGACCTTTGGAGACAACAGCAAAGGGATCATAGAAGGCATCGGCTCAATAGGTATATCTAACTCTACTATTATTGATGATGTACTTCTTGTGAAAGAACTTAAACATAACCTCCTAAGCATTAGTCAATTGTGCGATAGGGGTTATGAAGTCAAATTCACACCACACGATTGCACTGTATCACTCACAACTGACAAATCCATTAGTTTCAAAGGTTATAGAAGTGAAAATGTTTACAAGGTCGATTTAAAGATTTCATCTTTTTCAAAAACAAAAAGCCTTGTAACATTAAATGTTGATGACAACATTCTTTGGCATAGACGACTTGGTCATGTTGGGATGAGCACCATAGAAAAACTTTTAAAACTTGACCTAGTTTCCGGAATGCCAAAGCTGAATTTAAAATTAGATTCTTTTTGTGATGCTTGTCAACTTGGTAAACACACAAAGGAATCTTTCAAAAATAAAAATTTTGTATCCACTTCTATGCCCCTTGAATTACTTCACCTAGATTTATGTGGTCCCTCGAGGACAACTAGTCTAGGAGATAAATCCTATGCTTTTGTCATTGTGGATGATTTTTCACGTTTTACTTGGACATTGTTTTTAGCCCACAAAAGTGATGCCTTTGATCATTTCAAAATTTTTGTCAAAAAGGTTGAAAATGAGAAAAATCTTTTGATCAAACAAATCCGTAGTGACCACGGAACGAAATTTCAAAATGAAAATTTTTCAATTTTTTGTCAAAGCAAAGGCATTGGTCACAACTTTTCTTGTCCTAGAACTCCTCAACAAAACGGTGTCGTTGAGAGGAAGAATAGGACCCTAGTAGAGATTGCAAGGACCATGCTATGTGAGCATTCTCTACCAAAATATTTTTGGGCTGAAGTGATCAGTTCTGCTTGTTACATCATCAATCGCGTATCAATAAGGCCAATTCTCAAGAAAACTCCATACGAACTATGGAGAGGGAGAAAGCCTAACATTTCTTACTTCCGAGCTTTTGGATCAAAATGCTTCATCCACAACAATGGTAAGGACAACCTGGGGAAGTTCGATGCTAAATCGGACAAAGGTATCTTTCTTGGTTACTCTACTTCTAGCAAAGCATATAGAGTCTTTAATAAACGCACTTTACTAGTTGAAGAATCTATTCATGTCATATTTGATGAAACTAACCCTTGCTTGCCTAGACCTGTTGTTTCTGATGATAATGATATAGATATCCTTGGCGAAGAGTTGGAGTCCACAAGCCTAGATGATGTTCCTAAAGATCAAGAGGACGCACCTCTTCCGAAGGAGTGGACTACGCACAAAGATCATCCCATGGACCTCATCATTGGTAGCCCATCGAAGGGAGTATCTACTCGCTCCTCTAATATGTGCAATTATCTTGCTTTTCTTTCTCACATAGAGCCTAAGAACGTAGAAGAAGCTTTACTTGATGATTCTTGGATTATTGCTATGCAAGATGAAATAAATGAATTTAGAAGGAATAAAGTTTGGAATCTTGTACCTAGACCCACTGATAGACCTGTCATAGGAACTAAATGGGTATTTAGGAACAAGTTAGATGAGCATGGTACAATCACTAGAAATAAAGCTAGGCTAGTAGCTAAAGGATATAGTCAAGAAGAGGGAATTGATTATGATGAGACTTATGCCCCTGTTGCTAGACTAGAATCCATTCGCATGCTACTTGCTTTTGCTTGCTCTAGAGACTTTAAATTGTTTCAAATGGATGTTAAAAGTGCTTTTCTTAATGGTGATTTGAAAGAAGAAGTGTATGTTGAGCAACCTGTTGGTTTTGAAGATGTGCACTTATCTGATTATGTGTATAAACTTGATAAGGCTTTGTATGGTTTGAAACAAGCTCCTAGAGCTTGGTATGAGAAATTGTCTACTTTCTTGCTGTCTAATAGTTTTTGTAGGGGTAAAGTTGATATTACCTTGTTTACCTTGACTAAAGATAATGATTTGCTGATAGTACAAATATATGTAGATGATATTATTTTTGGTGCTACTAATGAACACTTGTGTAGAGATTTTTCTAAGCTTATGCAGGATCACTTTGAGATGAGCATGATGGGCGAGCTCAACTACTTCCTTGGTCTCCAAATCAAGCAATGCAAGGATGGTTTCTTTGTCAACCAAGGGAAGTACATCAAGGAGATGCTCAAAAAGTTTGGGATGGAGTCTTCCAAAGCCTCATCCACACCTATGAGCACGACAGTCAGACTCGACAAAGATGAGGGAGATAAACCTGTTGACCAAAAGTTATTTCGTAGCATGATTGGCTCCCTACTCTATGCGACTGCTAGTAGACCTAACATTATGTTTAGTGTTTGCTTGTGTACACGATTTCAATCATGTCCAAAGGAATCACACTTATTCGCCTTAAAACGCATTTTCAAATATCTTTCAAATACTCCAAATCTCGGATTATGGTATTCTAAGAACTCATTTTTCGATTTAAAAGCTTACTGTGATGCCGACTTTGGAGGATATAAGGTGGATAGAAAGAGCACTAGTGGTACTTGTTTCTTTTTGGGAAATTGCTTGGTGTCATGGTTTTCTAAAGAGCAAAACTGTGTTGCACTTTCAACGACCGAGGCCGAGTATATGGCTGCCGGTAGTTGTTGTGCACAAATTCTTTGGATGAAGTATCAATTACTCGACTATGGTGTTACTTTTTCAAAAATTCCAATCTTTTGTGATAATACAAGCACCATATGTCTAACAAAGAATCCAGTTCAACATTCTCGTACAAAACATATTGACATTCGACATCATTTTATTCGTGATCACATTGAGCAAAATGATGTTGAACTTCACTATGTTGACACCAAGAATTAAATTGCTGATATTTTTACAAAACCACTAGATGAATCTACTTTTACTCGTTTGCGTGGTGAACTTGGCATGATTGAGTTGTAAACATTAGTCAAATACTCTCGTACATATTTGTTAAATTGAGGGGGAGTATTATTAATGTGAGCATTATAATGTCGGATAATACAAATTAATTGTATTTATCCATAATTATGGCTCAACATTCTTTTATGTGCTAAATATTTAAATTTTAGGTGTTCCTCATCTTGGCTCCTTCGGAATCACCGTTCCTTATTCGGATGCTTCGTTTCACTTCGGATCCACCGAACGTGTTCGGATCGTCCGAGGATGCGGATTCTTAGCTTATGTTTGTGTTATCTTTATGCATCATTGTATAAAAGACTTGCATTTATTAGTGGATATTTTACCTGTTTATTTGTCTCTCTTTATGCTTATGTCTTTTTGATTATCGCAAAAAGGGGGAGAATTTATTTGGTTAAAATTGCTATTAATTCAACCTCTTAGACTTGTTATTTGATTAAGGGGGATTTATTTAATAACCATTAGATTATGTTGATTATTGTTTCTCAATTTTTAACCAAGTTTTGTGATCATCAAAAAGGGGGAGATTGTTACGCCTTAAACGCATACAAATTTCGAGGATGAGATTAATGTTTTTAATGCTGTAACATATACCAAAGTTTTTGTTTTGATGATACCAAAACTTGGATTAAAAATGTACTAATGTTTTATATTGAGGCATGCAGGAAATTAAGAACAAGGTTACGTTCGGAAGTTCCGAAATTTGGTTCGGACGTTCCGAAATTGTGCCAATCCGAAGCAAAATAGAAGCTGTTCGGAAGCTGCGAGGAGCAAGTTCGGACGTTCCGACGACTGGATCGGACGTTCCGAACACAAGCAATCAAATCACTTCAATCCGGAGACAAATTGATCTGACTGTTGATTGAGTAGATTTCGGATGCTACGATGGACATGATCGGAAGCTACGAAGTGTTGAAGATTTCAAATCTCCGGAAACGCGGGAATGTTCGGACGGTACGAACTGGAGTTCGGACCTTTCGAAGTTGTTCATACACTGTCTAAAAGAACTGTTCAGAAGAAACGAAGTTTGATCGGTCCCTCCGAAGCATATGTTCGGACCCTACGAAGTCAAGAACGGAAGATCCGAAGTCATTCCAGAATTACGCAAATTGATTTCAATCACATCGGACGTTCCGAAGTATAAACAGAAGATCCGAACCTTGGCGTCCAAGACTAGTATAAATAGGCCTTTGAGGATGCATTCTCAATCATCCCACTCCATTCTCTCTTGTCTCTTACAAAGCTTTCTACTATCTCTTGTGTGCATTGATTAAAAGAGTTGTAATATCAAAAGAGTTGTAGAAAAAGAGTGAAAGTAATACTCTCGAGTGGGTTGTAAAGTTCGTGGCTATCCTTGGAGCCCTCAAGGCCAAGTAGACGCATCGAGGCGTGGTTGTAAAAGCTAGCTTGGAGCTCCTAAAGCCAAGTCGTCATAGTGATACCTCGATCCTCATCGAGAAGGGGAGACGTAGACGATTCTTCGTCGAACTTCCATAAACATCTCTATCCCTCTTTACTTTACGCATTTACTTTATTACGCATTTATTTTACGCATTTACTTTACGTATTCATTTTTATTTGTGATTGTCCCTCAAGTCTTCCGCTTGCAATTTTTGCAAACTCGTTTTAAAAACGCTAAAGGGCTTTAAAGAACCTATTCACCCTCCCGTTTAGGTTCTTCACTAACGACTTCTCTAAAGAACAAATCCGCAATGTTTGAAGCATCATCGGTGTGGGGACCCGGACGCTAATCCTCTTCTTAATCATCGTTGGGATTTAATTATCAGTTCTGATAAACAGGGTCTAAAAATTTTTATTTTAAAAATGTAAATGCGGAAGGTAATGGAATCTAAATAATATGCATCTCTGTATAACAACTACAATTCAGTAGAAAAGTACAATACTGTACAACTTCAGTCTAAGGTTTAGTTACTAAGTTCAAGTAATAAAAAAAGTCTACAGTAAGTCCGGAATCACCACGCTATCTAGTCCAGCCTCTTTCTCATCTTGACCTTGATCCATCCCCACCTGTTGTCATGCACACATACAAAACAAGACAACAGCCGGATAACTCCGGTGAGAATAAATCCCAGTATAAAACATGGTAACATGTATATAAACAATCTAAATCATAAAACATGCTCTCTGAATACATTCAAAGCAATAGATTTCATAATCTATTGAATCTACTCAAAATAAGCATACGACTCAGTTCAGAAAATCATGCAATACAAATCATATCATATGAACATGCTATCATAACTGAAAGCAATAAACATGGGTTTCATAGTCTATGAAACCACCTCTATCAACACATGCAGTTCTAGTCAAATCATGTCTAGAATCGACTCAACTATAACTCTAGGGATCCCGTGATGAATAAGACGTCAATGGCTGTTACCTACTCAACCGATCGTGGTAATTGTACGTCTTATTCCTAGACTTCGGCCATGGCTGTATCGTGGTGCTACAATCGGAGGGTGTCTGCTCCTATGTACGATACACCGAACGTCTAGAAGTCTGACTATCTGTCAAACTTTCCTATCTCAAATGCAATGTATAACAATCTGTAAACAAAGCATGCTCATTTCCAAAAGATTTGAATATAAAGTCTATAAACAAATCATAATCATATCAAGAGACAAACAATAATCAAGTATGTGATTTTATTGGGAAACTCAAATGAGATCTGATTTGAGTTGTATCTTCCCAGATATCACATGAATTATACCTTTGTCGTCCCAGTCTGACGATGACGAAGACCTGTATTCAACTCTGTCCATCTCGAATCTGAAATGACAATATTGAATACGCTCTATCAGTGAATAAGTCCATATACAAGCTGTTCTGATCAATACTCAATTCAGTATAAAATCTGATCAATGTCTGAACAAGATACAATCTGAGTCATATCAATAATATCCCAATCTAATCGATATCATATTTGAATCTGATCAATCTAAGTCAACTGATGTTCCTACGGCATAACAATACAGTCTGAATAACCCCGTTAATCTGAACATCACATAAATCATCTCAGAATTCATAATTCAATAACAGTACAATTCATAATCTCAATATCTGTATATTCTAAATCAATAACAACACAACTCTGATATCAATTCTCAATCAAATCAACTCTAAAAATCATAACAATTCCATAAACAGTCTGTTTCTCAATCTGACTTCGATTCTATGATGTCTAACATGACAATAACATCATATATGAATTCTATTCAATTCTGACAACATCATAAATTCAACTCATGTCTAAACGTAATAAAACTTACGTCAAGTTGTAGCCTGTGTTGATAGGAATACAGTACTGAAGTCGGATTCAAAATCAGACGGGCGGATTTCTCACAAAAGGCGTAAGGATTTTTCACTACTTTTCTGAAGCTTTTCTCGATCTTCGTTTATGCTTTCTGAGGGATTTAGGCTTGTAATGTATATATATACACCCACGCTGCATGTCTAACGAGCGTGGCTACATTTCATGATTCTTAGGTGGCGCTCGAGCGGTTGAAATGTACCGCTCGGGCGCCGAACATACTGTCCGGGTGATTATCTTGCCCACCACTGGCGCTCGAGCGGTCAAAAACTACCGCTCGGGCGCCAGACTCTCTTCCCAAGGGTGCTCTTATATTGCATTGGCGCTCGGGCGGTAACTTTCTGCCGCTCGAGCGCCAAAGGTTCTGTCCCAATTTCTTGGCTAACAATGCGACGACGCCCGGCTTCTTCATTCGAGTTCGTATAATCTCAATCATGATAATTAATCAATGTCTGATTAAATAATTAAATCTCGGGCCTTACAATCGGTTTTATGACAAGCTATAAAATGTGCCATCTTAGAGAATCTATCCACAACAACAAAAATAGAATCCCTCCCCTTCTTAGTCCGAGGCAACCCCAAAATAAAGTCCATAGAAATGTCAATCCAAGTTCTATTTAAGAATAGCACGCAAAAGTGTTCCCAAAGTACTATTGACAACTTCAGTTTGTCCATCCGTTTGAGGATGACAAGTAGTAGAAAACAACAATTTTGTGCCAAGTTTAGCCCATAAAGTCTTCCAAAAGTAACTCTAGAATTTAACATCGCGACCAGAAATAATAGTCCTAGGCATGCCATGCAACCTAACGACTTCTCTAAAGAACAAATCCTCAATGTTTGAAGCATCATCGGTTTTATGACAAGCTATAAAATGTGCCATCTTAGAGAATCTATCCACAACAACAAAAATAGAATCCCCCCCCCTTCTTAGTCCTAGGCAACCCCAAAATAAAGTCCATAGAAATGTCAATACAAGTTCTATTTAAGAATAGCACGCAAAAGTGTTCCCAAAGTTCTATTGACAACTTCAATTTGTCCATCCGTTTGAGGATGACAAGTAGTAGAAAACAACAATTTTGTGCCAAGTTTAGCCCATAAAGTCTTCCAAAAGTAACTCTAGAATTTAACATCGCGACCAGAAACAATAGTCCTAGGCATGCCATACAACTTAACGACTTCTCTAAAGAACAAATCCACAATGTTTGAAGCATCATCGGTTTTATGACAAGCTATAAAATGTGCCATCTTAGAGAATCTATCCACAACAACAAAAATAGAAACTCCCCTTCTTAGTCCTAGGCAACCCCAAAATAAAGTCCATAGAAATGTCAATCCAAGTTCTATTTAAGAATAGCACGCAAAAGTGTTCCCAAAGTTCTATTGAAAACTTCAGTTTGTCCATCCGTTTGAGGATGACAAGTAGTAGAAAATAACAATTTTGTGCCAAGTTTAGCCCATAAAGTCTTCCAAAAGTGACTCAAGAATTTAACATCGCTACCAGAAACAATAGTCCTAGGCATGCCATGCAACCTAGCGACTTCTCTAAATAACAAATCCGCGATGTTTGAAGCATCATCGGTTTTATGACAAGCTATAAAATGTGCCATCTTAGAGAATCTATCCACAACAACAAAAATAGAATCCCTCCCCTTCTTTGTCACACCCTTACACTATACTTAGCATGATTACCATAATCAAAATAAGTTTTGAATGATATAACTATAGTATGAAGCAAATCAAACAAGAGGCATCACTTTGACGGTTTATAAAAATTTTGGCATGATGTCCCTATATTTTGTATAAGCCAAAAACTCAACTCAAGCAACAACCTCAAGCATATTCTCATATAAAAACACACTTTGTATCATCATTCATAACATGGAACTTGTTTCAAACCCTCATATAAAATTTACTACAGTACATATGCGGAAGCTATACAATAAGAAGTCCCGGTTCTTGTCGAAGTAGGGCACGTCACTAGCATCCATTGGCGAACCGGCATCCTAGGCATCTTCACTACCTGATCCTGTAATACATGAGCTACGTGAGTTTATAAACTCAATAAGTTGGCACTTGTACGTATCCATATGCATCGAAAGAACATACATATCAAGTCGTGATCAACAATGAATCTTAAAAACATGTCATACCGTAGCATATATTCAATGTTCATTTTTGTACTTGAGCCTCATTAGTTGACCTTGAAAGCGGACCGGTTACGGGAGCCGGAAACGCAACGGAAGCGAAAAATTAAAATTTTTAGAGCATATATTTCGGCCCCCATGAAAAGTTTTGTGTAAAATTTGCAAAATCATAAAACATGCATAGGATGTATAAAGAGGTTTACCTATCAACCCCTTAGAGTTGATGAATGGCACCAACCAAAGTGTAAACACTTTGGCTCTTGTATGGATGAGAGATCTACAAGCTTCCACCTCCAATCCTCCAAGAATTAGGCCCACCACAAGCTATGTAAACCCCCTTAAGTTTTGCACTAGAAAAACTTAAGGATTTATCAAAGAGAAGAATTTTTTCTCCAAGAAAATGAAGAACAAAAGAAAGAAAAATTTGAGAGAGAAATCCTTCAAATTTTCGGCCAAGGAGTGATACAAGTGAGGGAGTGAAGTCTAGACTTGGGTGTGGGAAAAGTGGAAAAAGATGTTCCCCATGCCATGCATTATTTTATTAAAAAGTATTGAAGTCTCTTCACCTCCCAAGCATGCAAACCCTACATGTCTCACTTATATATTATATGGTTTTTTAACACATTAAAAACATAGACTAAATTTTAATTATCTCAAACACATTTGAGATTAATTAAATACTACTTGAATTTATTCAAGTCCCACTAGTTAAATAATTATTTTAATTGAGCTCTACTAGACTCAATAATATTAATTCAACACTTGAATTATATTTAATTATTTGGACTCTACTAGGTCCACTAGTGTTTAATTAATTCAACACTTGAATTAATTTAATTTAGTCCCCAATAATGTTTATGAAAATCACAATTTTCAACTACATTATTTACTTGGCCAAATTTTAATCTTAGGAACACTTCCAGAAATTAAAATTTATATTTCTCTCTTAGAAGTCATACTTCTATTTTTCTTAACGCTTATAAACACATTTATAAGCCGTTCAACACATTGAACTATTTTACTTCTCTTCGGGATTTACAAAGCCAGTACTTGTGTGGCCCTCAATGGTTCATTGATACAACTAGCCGTGGGTTCACATCTCAATGTGATTCGGACTAAACATGTCCTTATACGAGCATACCCCAATTGCTCCATTCTTATTTATCAACTCTTTGATAGTAAGAACGTCAGAACTCAAGTCTGATAGTACCCAACCAATCACGTTAAACGCCTAGCAGCATCGCTTACGTGATTCCCTAGGTATCACATGATAGTGCCTGCAAGAACCATTCAATTATGGTTAGCGTACAGTACGGTCCCTTCAACTCATATATCCCGACCGATTCGACAACTATTGGTATATCGAGAGTTGTCAATGAATCGATACTATGTGTCATGTCGTGGTTGCATCGATGGTGTAATCTATGAAACCCCTTTCATAATTACCACCATACTCTGATCAGAGATTTCAACCCACACATACATGAGAAACACATAGGATATCCATACCCGTAGGTAAGCGGTGAATCCCCGACTACAATGCATCGACTCCTATATGTTTCGCCATAACACCCAACCTTGCCACCTGATAACCCCAAAAGAGTCGGTAAACAAGTCAAAGTGAAACGCTAGCACATAGAGTCTCAATGTTGTCCCGGGTCATAAGGACTAATGGTGTACAACCATAAACTAGGACGTTTCCACTCGATAAGTGAGAACCACTTGGAAAGTCCTTTATAGAGGGTTGTTCAGTGCACTCTACCAGGAGCACCTATCTGCATGCTTGGACATCACAATGTCCCCTACCAATGAAACATGGTACTCACATCGCAGATACTAGTCTCTAACTCGAGCGGCATTTATCCTTCTTAGTGGCGGCTGAATCGACTAGGAACGGTTTAGAATATACAGTATTCCAAATATGAGTTTCATGATACTCATCATATGAGCATCTCATATTCTTTCTACTATTTGTATATTCAAGGACTTTATCTATGCAACAAGCATGGGTATAAAGATAAAGATGCGCCAAATTAATAAATTGAAATATTATTAAAATAAAGATCGTTTATACAAAGAGTTTCATTGTGAACAGTCGGCCAACACTTGGCTCGACGTGCACCTACTCTAACAGACCTGTACTACCGTGCTTGCTTTATTATAAAGCTACTACTGTGTTGGACGTCAGGGAGCAACCTTTGGCAACCCCACGCCCCATGAACATATATTGGCCAATAGCTTTGGTGGACTTAAAACCACCCATGATGTCAACAAGCTCTATATCATGTAAAAATCAGTCATTTTCCTTTCATGTTCATGTTCTTGTTGTTGACATAGCACCCATCTTCAATATTCATGAGTTCCTTACATATTTAATACATAACAATGGAATATGGTGCTATGTTTCAACAATAAATATACTAACAATGTACATATATCAATAATCAATGAGAATCATTTGAAATCATAATATTGCTCATGTATTACTTCAAGAACATGCCAACTTACAGTCCAAGCATACGAATACTTGTTTGAGACGATGTATCTCGCTCCTATACTGTCAAATATACCAATAATTCAGTCACTATTGTATAAACTAGGTGAAAATCACTCCTCTACAGGTAGAACAACTTAAAGAGAAGAAAACTTACTCCTATATGATGTTCTTGTGATGGAGAGTAAACTTCTAGCCTCAAAATGATGAAGGAGAAGAAGAAAATGACTTTTTGGGAGGAAGGTTTCTTGTTTCTCTCGAGTTTTGCTGAGAAAAGAATGAAGGAAACTGATACAATGGATTAGAAAGTCGAAGCTTATCTTCTTATATGCAAGGTGGCGCTCGGACGGTCATTTTCTACCGCCCGAGCGCGGAATGTTCTGTCCAAAAGGTGCAGTTTTCGTGCACTGGCGCTCGGGCGGTCATTTTCTACCGCTCGAGCGCCATATGTTCTGTAAATTTCGTGAACCATTAGTGTACCGGCGCTCTGGCGGTAGAATCTTACCGCTCGGGCGCCACTTGTTCTGCCTCTGGGCACTACTTCGTCAAAGATCGCTCCAGAAACGTCTCTTCCGTGCATAATCTCGAAACGTGGTAAACTAGGAAGTTGTAGCTCTATGTCTTGGCTTGAATCTCCCACTAGTTTCAGGTCATTTGGAGGTCTGAGTAAAAAGTTATGCTCATTCTCCCAACATGTGTCATTGTAGGAGTGACGATACACACAACTCACTTCGGGGCGTTTTTGGCTTGTCTTCCACAATGATTTGGACAAAACCCAAAACGTGAAAGTTGTAGCATTATGTCTTAGCTTTCTAGTGGTTATAGCCTCACACAATTTGGATCAATATTCAAATCATTATGCTAAAACCCGTAAAAACTACCATATCTACATCTCATTTCCTACCAACTTCATAGCACTATTTCTATGTACACATCTTACCATCACTATTTTGACATTTATTCATTTTCAATGCACCATAAACAATATAAAAGTCATGTTCAATCTCAATATTGATACTTCAATCATCACGTGAAATCTAATAAGGTAATTAACTACAAAATAAACGACATAAACGCATTATTATCATTTGTACGAGTAACCGGGCATTACGATTCTCCCCTCCTTCAAAGAATTTCGTCCTCGAAATTTGACGTACCATATAGTTCGGGATATCTCTGTTGAATCTCGTCTTCTCGCTCCCAAGTTGCTTCTTCGATTGCATGATTTCGCCATAACAGTTTCACCAAGGGTATTTCCTTGCCTCGTAATACTTTTGATTTCCTATCGAGGATTTGGACCGGCCGTTCTTCATACGAGAGATTCGATGCAAGCTCCAATGGTACGTAATGAAGAACGTGAGAAGGATTGGCCAAATACTTTCGTAGCAAGGAAACGTGAAAAACATTGTGAACATTTGACAAGTTCGGAGGTAAAGCAACTCGGTAGGCTCTGTCTCCTATTCTTTCCAAGATTTCAAATGGACCGATATATCTTGGACTCATTTTTCCCTTCTTACCAAAACGCAAAATGCCCTTCAATGGTGATATCTTTACAAATACATGGTCACCACCCTGAAATTCCAATCGACGACGTCGCACATCAGCATAGCTTTTCTGTCGACTCTGGGCAGTGTGCATTCTTTCTCTGATCTTGGTTACCAATTCAGCTGTCTGTTGTACCAATTCAGGGCCTAACAATTTCCTTTCTCCTATTTCATCCCAATGTACTGGAGATCGACATTTTCTACCATATAATGCAGTATATGGTGCCATTCCAATGCTTGACTGATAGCTATTGTTATATGTAAACTCAGCCAACGGTAGTTTACTGTCCCAACTACCTGGGAAGTCAATAGTACATGCCCTCAACATATCTTCTAAGATCTGATTTACTCGTTCTGATTGTCCATCAGTTTGAGGGTGGAATGCTGTGCTGAATGACAATCGAGTTCCCATAGCATGATGCAAGCTTTTCCAAAATGCAGATGTAAATTTGGGATCTCTATCTGATACAATGGACACTGGGATGCCATGAAGCCTCACTATCTCCTTGATGTATTCTTCAGCATATTGATTCATCGTGTATGTGGTCTTCACCGGAAGAAAGTGAGCTGATTTTGTAAGTCGATCCACAATAACGCATATAGCATTGAATCCTCTTTGTGTTCTTGGCAAACCAAGAATGAAATCCATCGTGATGTGTTCCCATTTCCACTCAGGAATGGGTAGCGGTTTCAGGAGCCCTGCTGGTCTTTGATGTTCAATCTTGACCTGTTGACAAGTTAGACATTGTGCAACAAATTGAGCAATGTCCTTTTTCATACCTGGCCACCAAAATAATGGTTTCAAACCCTTGTACATTTTCGTGCCTCCTGGATGGATCGAATATGGAGTAGCATGAGCATCAATAAGAATATCAGTTCTGATTGTTCCTTGCTTTGGCACACACAATCTACTACGATATGTCCAAATTCCTTTCTCATTCAATTCAAAGTTCGAATGTCCTTTTGCTTCATCTCGCTGCCTCAATTGTTGTAATTCACTGTCTATACTTTGTTCGGCCTTGATTCTATCTGCAAGTGTTGGTCGAACCATGAGAGATGATAACTGAATTGCAGCTCCCTTTGGAATAACATCAAGCTTCAAGTTCTGCAAATCCCATAAAATCTGCTCTTGTACTTGCATTGCAGCAATTGAACTGGACTTTTGACTTAACGCATCTGCAACAACATTGGCTTTACCTGGATGATAATTAATAACACAATCATAATCTTTCACCGCGTGAATAAATATTTCAAACTCTTGTGGTCCGTATATATTTCACACCGTTCACCATACAGATAATGGCGCCATATTTTCAACGCAAATACCACTGCTGCCAGTTCTAAATCATGTGTGGGATAGTTCTTTTCATATTCTTTCAATTGTCTAGAGGCATAAGCAATCACCTTCCCGTGCTGTATTAGAACTGCTCCTAACCCTTGTTTCGAAGCATCACTGTATACCACAAAATCTCCCGATCCTTCTGGAATAGCAAGGACGGGTGCTGATGTCAACTTTGCCTTTAACTCTTGAAAACTGTTATCACATGCTTCATTCCATATAAATTTCACATTCTTTCGAGTTAAAGCAGTCAAAGGCAATGCTATCTTAGAAAATCCCGATATAAACCGACGGTAATAACCAGCTAGCCCAAGAAAACTACGTACCTCGGAAACAGTGGTAGGTCGTAGCCAGTTATTAACAGCTTCAATCTTACTTGGATCCACTGATATGCCTTCTTTTGAAATGATATGACCCAAGAATGATACTTGTTCAAGCCAAAATTCACATTTCTTCCATTTGGCATATAAATGTTTATCCATCAAAGTTTGCAAAACTAATTGCAAATGTTCTCGATGCTCCTCTAGAGTTCGTGAGTAGATTAAAATATCATCTATAAACACAATCACGAACTTGTCTAGGAATGGCTTGAAAATTCTGTTCATTAGATCCATAAATGCAGCTGGTGCATTCGTTAGTCCAAATGGCATTACAAGAAATTCATAATGCCCATACCTGGTTCGGAAGGCAGTCTTAGAAATATCATCTGACTTCACTTTTAATTGATGATAGCCTGATCGTAAATCAATCTTCGAAAAGATAGCAGCTCCTTGTAGTTGATCAAATAAATCATCAATTCTAGGGATTGGATACTTATTTTTGATTGTCACTTTGTTCAACTCCCGATAATCAATGCATAGACGAAGGGTACCGTCTTTTTTCTTCACAAATAAAACAGGTGCACCCACGGTGAAAAGCTCGGTCTAATAAACCCTTTATCAAGCAACTCTTGTAACTGTTCTTTCAATTCTTTCATTTCTGTAAGAGCTAATCGATAAGGAGCTTTTGAGATCGGATGAGTACCTGCCACAATATCAATCACAAACTCGATCTCTCTATCTGGGGGAAAGCCTGTTACATCATCAGGAAATACTTCTGGAAACTCACAAACAACATCTGTATCTTTTAATTCACGAACCGGTGGATCAATAACTAAAACAGATGCTAAATATCCTTGACACCCCTTCTGTAGTAATTTATAAGCCTTCATATAAGAGATTATCCGAAGAGGTAAGGATATACCTGCACTTGCTACGGTGAATGGTTCAGCTCCTACTGGTGCAAACTTGATCATCTTTATGCCACAGTCAATAGTAACTCTGTACTTCGTGAGCCAATCCATTCCCAATATCACATCAAAATCTGTCATCCTCAGAACTATCAAGTTAGCATACATCTGATATCCTTGGACATATAATGGACACCCTCGCACAATCTGATCTGTCTGTAATTCTTGTCCGGAAGGTAAGGCTATGGAGAGTTGTGTCTCAGTTGTACTTGCTGTAATGCCCAGTCTCCTTACAAACGATTCCGAAATAAAAGAATGCGTGGCTCCTGAATCTAGTAAAGCAATAGCAGTAATACCAGAAATCAAGAACATACCCGTAATCATCGATGTATCCGCATCCACTTCTTCTTTGGTCATGGAGAAAAGGCGTCCCTGCACTTTCTCAGAACTCCCTGGACAATTCTTGGCGAGATGCCCTGTCTTTTTGCAGCGATAGCAAACATTGGAACCTTGCATACATTCCCCGCCATGAAGTTTGCCACATTTAGGACAAGGTGGTCTATCTTGTTCTTTACGTGGAGGAGGACCCTTGCCACGGGGTTCCTCTGGTCGAGTACCTCTGCTATCAGTCTTTTTGCCTTGTCCTGGTCCTTGGCTCTTCTGAAAGTACTGCTGCCTTCGTTGTTGTCTGTCTCTGTCAATATCATGTTCATCTTGTTCTGCCATAAGTGCTCTTTCCACTATCTCCCCATAGGTAACAACTTTCGCCATCCGTACATCTCGTTTAATTTCAGAGCGAAGTCCCCGCATGAAATGTTCGCCCTTACTTGTGTCATCCTGTGCAATATATGGTACATATTGAACTCCAGCTTCAAATTGTTGTATGTATTCAGTCATTGACATGTTTCCTTGCTTCAAATTTAGGAAGTCACTAGCTTTCTTGGCTCGTACATCTTTGCTAAAGTATTTGTTGTAAAACATGGATTTAAATGTTTCCCATGTCAATGGCATCGCAGGTAATGCCACCCTTGCACTCTCCCACCATATCCTTGCATGTTTTGTTAATAAAAAGACGGCACAAGTCACTTTGTCAACATCTTCCATATGAAGGTAGGAGAAGATGGACTCCAATGACTTAATCCACTCTTCTGCTACTGCTGGATCGGTGCTTCCCATGAATTCCGGAGGATTCAAACGTCGAAACCGATCATATACGTCTGTCTGAACAGGCACATGTCTGTGTACTATGGCTTGAGCTTGTGCCTGTTCATGAGTAGTCCGTTGCATCTCCAGTAGCTGCTGGATTTGTTCACCATGGAGTTTTGCTTGTTGTTGGAGTAATTGAGCGAAGTCATCTATCGGTCGTGGCGCACTGCCCTCACCTTCGACTGCTGGGGCCTTGCCCTTAGATGACTCTCCTTCATGTACTTTACGTTTTGGTGGCATCGTTGCTTATCTTAACTGTGGGGACCCGGACACTAATCAAGTTCTGAATCATGTTTGGGACTAATTAATCAATTATAAAACAGGGTCTAATATTTTTTTTTTTTTAAATACAAAGCGGAAACGTAATGTAATTTACTCAAATTACATATTAATCATGAACATACAAATCTTGTGTTATCTACAAGAATTCAACTAGGTTCAACTACATATTGAAAGCGGATCGGTTACGGTGGCCGGAAGCGCAACGGAAGTTTAAAAAATCAAGTTTATAATCAAAAATTTCGGCCACCCCTATCTTTTGTGCAACAAATACAATAAAACACAAAAATGACATTCATAGTGTGTTTAGAAAATATACCTATCAATCTTTAAAAGATTGATTGTGGCTCCAACTTTGTTGTTGAACAACAAAGCTCTTGAATGTAGACAATCTACAAGCTTCACCTTTCTTTTGGACTCCTTTCTTCCAATCAAGCCCACCACCAACTAGGTAGATCCCCTCACATTTTGCACTAGAAAAATGTGAGGATTTTTCAAAGAGAAGATAGTGTTTTTCTCCAACAATTGAAGAACACAAAAGGAAGAGAAAAATGGAGAGAAAAGGGATGATGTTTCGGCCATGGAGGTGCAAGAATGAGGGAGGATGACTTGTCTTGGGGTTGAGAAAAGTTAAAAGCAAAAGGTGCATGCCTTGCAATATTTTAATAAAAAGTAATCTCCAACCCTTCACCTCCCATGCATGCATATAATATAGTTTTTAATCAAATTAAAAACTTTGGACTAAATTTAATTATCTCAAACACATTTGAGACTAATTAAACATTACTTGAATTTACCCAAGTCCCACTAGTTAAATAATTATTTTAATTGAGATCTACAAGACTCAATATAATTTAATTAATTCAACACTTGAATTAATTTAATTATTTGGACTCTACTAGGTCCACTAGTGTTTAATTAATTCAACACTTGAATTAATTTATTTAGTCCATAATAATGTTTATGAAAATCACAATTTTCAATTACATTATTCACTTGGCCAAATTTTAATTTAGGAACACTTCCATAAATCAAAATTTACATTTCTCTCATAGAAGTCATGCTTCTATTTTTCTTTACACTTATAAACTCATTTATAAGCCGTTCAACACATTGAACTATTTTCTCCTTTATAGAAGTCATACTTCTAATTTTCCTTACGCTCATAAACTCCTTTATAAGCCGTTCAACACATTGAACTATTTTTACTTCTCATCGGGATTTACAAAGCTAGTACTTGTGTGGCCCTCAATGGTTCATTGATACAACTAGCCGTGGGTTCACATCTCTATGTGATTCGGACTAAACATGTCCTTATATGAGCATACCCCAATTGCTCCATTCTTATTTATCAACACCTTGATAATAAGAACGTCAGAACTCAAGTCTGATAGTACCCAAGCAATCATGTTAAACGCCTAGCAGCATCGCTTACATGATTCCCTAGGTATCAAATGATAGTGCCTGCAAGAACCATTCAATTATGGTTAGCGTACAGTACGGTCCCTTCAACTCATATATCCCGATCGATTCGACAACCATTGGTTTATCGAGAGTTGTCAATGAATCGATACTATGTGTCATGTCGTAGTTGCATCGATGGTGCAATCTATGAAACACCTTTCATAATTACAACCATACTCTGGCCAGAGATTTCAACCTACATACACATGATTACACATAGGATATCCATACCCGAAGGTAAGCGGTGAATCCCCGACTACAATGCATCGACTCCTATGTGTTTCGACAGAACACCCAACCTTGCCACCTGATGACCCCATGAGAGTCGGTAAACAAGTCAAAGTGTAATTCTAGCACATAGAGTCTCAATGTTGTCCCGGGTCATAAGGACTAATTCTGTACAACCATAAACCAGGACTTTTCCACTCGATAAGTGAGAACCACTTGGAAAGTCCTTTTATGGAGGGTTTTTCAGTGCACTCTACAAGGAGCACCTATCTGCATGTTCGGACATCACAATGTCCCCTACCAATGAAACATGGTACTCACATCGCAGATACTAGTCTCTAACTCGAGCGGCCTATATCCTTCTTAGTGGCGGCTGAATCGACTAGGAACCGTTTAGAATATACAGTATTACAAATATGAGTTTCATGATACTCATCATATGAGCATCTCATATTCTTTCTACTATTTGTATATTCAAGGGCTTTATCTATGCAACTAGCATGGGTATACAGATAAAGATTTGCCAAAATAATAATTTCAAATATTATTAAAATAAAGACTGCTTATACATAGAGTTTCATTGTGAACACTCGGCCAACACTTGGCTCGACGGGCACCTACTCTAACAATCTCCCACTTGCACTAGAGCCAACTACCCTTATGCATCTAACCCATTGATTCGCGATGCTTGTCGAATAATGGTCCAGGTAAAGGCTTAGCTAGTGGATCAATCAACATAATCGGCGGAGCCGACCGTGTCAAAAGACACATCTCCTCTTTCCACAATCTCTCCGAGGATGTGGTACTTTCTCAATACTAGTTTGGATTTCTGATGAGACCTAGGCTCCTATGCTTGAGCTATAGCTCCCGTGTTGTCACACAACACCGGGGCAGGAGCAACTCCATTAGGAATGACGCCCAACTCTTGGACGAAATTCCTTATCCAAACAGCCTCCCTTGCTGCATCTGATGCAGCAATGTATTCGGCCTCTGTGCTGGAATCCGTAATATTGTCTTGCTTGGAACTCTTCCAAGAGACTGCAGCACCATTGAGCATGAATACAAAATAGAGGTTGACTTCGAGTTATCGATATCGCTTTGGAAGCTAGAGTCGGTATAGCCTTCCAATTTCAGTTCTCTACCCCATAGACCAAGAACAACTTATTGGTCCTTCTCAACTACTTGAGGATGTCTTTCACAGCTTTCAGGTGTGGAAGACCAGGGTTCGATTGATATCCTTTCACTACACATAGTGCAAACGCCACGTCAGGACGTGTAGATATCATCCCATACATGATATTACCAATTTCCGAAGCATACGGAATGCGTGTCATCGCCACTATCTCTGCATCTGTCTTGCGAGACAGACTTGGATAGGGACACGCCATGACACACTGGTAGATGTCCTCTCATGGACTCATCCATCGAGAACTGCTTCACGATGGTATCAATGTATGTGGACTGGGTGAGACCAAGCAATCTTTTCGATCTATCTCAATAGATCTGTATCCCAATACAAAAGATGCTTCACCCAAGTCCTTCATTGAGAACTTACTCGCTAACCATATCTTTGTTGATTGCAACATTCCTACATCATTCCCAATGAGTACAATGTTATCAACATATAACACCAGGAATGTCACAACACTCCCACTGACCTTCTTATACACATAGGGTCCCTCATGATTCTTAGTAAATCAAACTATTTGATTGTACTGTCGAATCTGAGGTTCCAACTCCTAGATGCCTGCTTTAGATCATAAATAGATCTCTGAAGTTTGCATACCATATGCTCACTTCCGATAGATGTAAACCCTTCAGGTTTAGACATGTAAATAACTTTCTTAAAATCCCCATTTAAGAAAGTTTGTCTTGACATCCATCTGCCATATCTCACAGTCATACCATGCAGCTATGGCTAGCAAAATCCTTATGGACTTGAACATTACGACTAGGAAAAGGTTTCCTCAAAGTCAACTCCTTGTCTTTGAGTACATCCTTTTGCCACCAATCGCGCCTTGAAAGTCAATACCTTCCCATCCGCCCCAAGTCCCTATGGGAACAGTTCCCTCAGGTGGATCCACAAGATCCTACACTTGGTTCGAGTGCATGGAATTCAACTCAGATTCCATTTCTTCAAGTCACTTGGATGAATTGGCATCAGATAACGCTTCCTTGAAGGTCCATGGATCACATCCATGGTTAGGCTCATCATGGCCTTCTTCAAGAAGCTGACCATACCTCATAGGTGGTCTCGAGACTTTCTCGTATCTGCTAGGAGCTTGTATCTCCTCTCTTGGCTCATCGGGTGTGGGTTCCATAATTGTGGGTTTCTCTCGAACCTCTTCGAGTTCTATCATCTCCCTTTTTCTATCCAATAGAAAATCCTTTTCCCAAAAGGGTTGCATTCCTAGAAACAAACACTTTTGTTTCTTGGGGATGATAGAAATGATATCCAACTTAATTCCTTGGATATCCCACAAAGTAACATAAAATGGATCAACAATCCAATTTATCTCCCACTACCTGCTTCACATAAGCAGGGCTCCCCATATTCTAAGATAAGAATATTTGGGAGGCTTACCCATCCATATCTCATATGGTATCTGCCTTTGAATGGACATTTAGTAGAATATCTTTTACTTTTAAGTTATAGAGATCGTTTTTCAAGTTCTCAAGTACCAATTAAACATTCATTCTTGTAAATGTTGCAAACACCTTTGCTAAATAAACAAGAATATCCATTTTTATCACAATAGAAATGGAAACAATGTTTTACACCAAACAGGTACAAACAAAACATCTCTTAAAATTAACTTAAAGTCATTGTTCAACAATAAGTAAACATCCTTAATAGCCTTGGCAGCAACTCTTGCTCCATTGCCCATCCTCAAGAAGGTCACACCTTCTTTAGGCTTCCTACTTCTTCCCATCACCTGTAACCCATTACAGAGATGTGAGTCACAACCGGTATCTAATACCCAAGAAGTAGAGTTAATTGAAATGTTTACTTCAATTTAGAACATAACGTTTCCAGAACACTTCTGGGCCAGATATTCCTTGCAAATTTGCCTCCAATGTCCAGGCTTCTTGCAGTGATGACATTCATCAGCAGTCTTGTCAGCCTTAACTGGTGTGGCTGCCACAACGGGATTCGGAGATTGCCTCAACAAGGGCACGTTCTTCTTGGGACGTTGGAAAGAACGCTTCTTTCCATTCCCATGTGGATCAATCTTCGTACCAGATGAAGAACCCACATAAAGTACCAACTTCTCTTTCTTGATGGTGGATTCAAACGTAACAAGCATATTCACCAACTCCTCAAGGGTTGGTTCAATCTTGTTCATGTTGAAGTTCACCACAAAAGGATCAAATGAGCTAGGCAGCGATAAGAGCAACACGTCGGTGGTCAACTCCGAAGGCAAGATCAGATCCATGCCAACGAGTTTGTCCACGAGCCCGATCACCTTTAGGCCATGCTCATGGACCGAGGCCCCATCTTGCATGCGTAAAGTGATCAGCTCCTAGACGGTAGCATGCCTAAGAGGACGTGTTTGCTCTCCAAAGAGCTCCTTGAGGTGCAAATGAATGTCAGCAGCACTCTTTGCACCCTAAAAACGCCTCTGCAGCTCATCATTCATAGAAGTCAACATATAACACCTGGCTATCAAGTCATGGTCACACCATTCCTTGTAAGCCTGCAATTCCTCAGGATTGCAGTGAGTCGGAGCCTCAACAGGGGGCGACTCAGTCAGTGTATATGCTACCCTTTCCGAATTCAAGACGATTTTTATGTTTCTTAGCCAAGTGAGGTAATTAGGTTCAGTTAATATGTGGTTGTCGAGTATTATAGATATTGGATTGCGAATCGAAGACATTGTCAATTTGTACTGAAAAGTAAAACAGATAAATGTTGTTGACTATTTTAAAATATTTAGTAAGACATGAAGTTTGGACTTTTACTTCATAAATATTTGCTCCCACTGTTTTGACATCTTTCACTACCCACTAGTGAAAACGGGAAACTCCTTTCCTCAGTAGGTACGTAAGGTCCAATTAGCGAATTATGATCCCGATTATACAGCCAATCACAATTCCTAAAAGGTAGTTTCCCAATTGCATCACAATGCAACCCTTAACGTAAACTTTTGTCTCACGTTTGATTAGGACCCATTATAGACGTCGTTCATCTTCACGTGTCAAGCCTTACCCATCGATGTTGAACCTTAATGGACGGTCGCCATGAGTTCCCTCAATAATATGAGCCGAAATCATGGGAGTTCCACGTAGTTCACATCACCATGTCAATGGATGTCACAGCTTTCCGGCACCCAAAGCTCCCCCAATAATATGAGCCGAGCCCCGAGTACGGGTAGCGTTCATCATGCACCCATTGTCGATGGAAGACAAGGAAATTATAACCAATTTTATAATTCCCCTTTTCGGGCTTGATATTAATTTTGAATCTTATTCAAAATGAGGGTTTTTTAATTTTGAAAGGTCTCATCATTAATTTTATTTAAAAGCTCGCCATGTTTGATCGTATGTTTGCCGGATTCATGCAACTTTGTTATTATCATAATAATAACGCACATACTCATTATTTATAACATATCATGCATATATTATAAACAGTAAACAAAACAAGGATGATCAATCGCCCCAATACTAATGGCCCGTGTGAGCTAAACACGGGCCTAGGTCCAATCCTAGGGTAAATGCACGGGATGCAAATGCAACATTTACATAAGCTTCCAATATTTATGTAGTAGCCCGAATTCCAAATTGGGTAATTAACGGAGTAATGGTGATTAAGAAGGTTTAGGGTGTAATTTTGGCTATGGTCATGATCGGACGGACCGAAGAGGGTTCGGAAGCACCGAAGAGTTCGGACGATCCGAAGTGTAGTTCGGTGAATCCGATCATAGGTGTCAAGTGTTGATCGACACGTCATTTTCCATGCATGTTCGGACGGTCCGAAGTGTATGATCGGAGGATCCGATCATGAGCTGTCAAGAGCCAATGGACACGTAGCGTTCGGACGTTCCGAAGTGTTGTTCGGAGGATCCGAACATGGCCTATAAATAGTGCTCGGATTTCCTCATTTTGACTTGCCAATTTCTTGAGTTTTGCCTCATAGTTGAGAGGATTTGGAAGGTTTCTAGGGTTAGTTGTTGGTCGAGCGATAGCCAAGAGCTGCCAGGAGTAGTAGCGTAGCGGCGCCTGAGTTTCAAGGTAATCGACATCAAAGGGCTGTCGACGGACGAAGGTAAACCCTAAACCTTTGGTAGTACTAGGGAGTACTGGTTTTGCTAGTCGAGCATGGTAGTATTGATTGAGTATGCTTTTGATGCGTAGGCTTGTGCTAAACCTGATTAGCGGTGTTGCGTAAGGCTAGGCTTGCTGTGATAGAGGTACGAAAGTACTATCCGAGATATCCTGGTTGAGTATACATTCTTATATGTGTTGCATGAGTATTTGCTGCATTGTTATATGTCATATGATGCATGCTATTATGTCACGAGTTATGATGCATATTGCATATCATGTTGAGCCGTATCTCCTTCGAGATAGCCTTTACTGTTGAGCTGTATCTCTTTCGAGATAAGCTATATCTTGGGGCCGCTCAGCCCTGTCTTGTGGACGCATGGACACCGAGAGTACACAGTGGCCGACGGGTCGGGAGGGCTTCGGTGGTCCGGGACATTTTAGGTCCACGTCTGTCTTGTAGTGGATGCAGTGACCCAGAGGTTGGACCGCGCGGCACTATCCACTTGGCGCCTCTAGACTGAGCATTGTTGAGATCCTTTTGTGACTCCTGTTTCTTGACTACCCCGGTATCATGATCATAGCATGTGCATTTCATATAGGTCTGTATACTCATACTTTTGTACTGGGCGTTCTTATCGCTCACGTCCTCGGTTTTGTTTATTCTTGGACACCCCATTCCCACGGGGCAGGCCTCAGGTTGGATGGCTCAGGAGGAGCAGGAGGAGGACGTTGAGTAGCTGGTTGGTTTAGTTTTCAGTGTTTTCCATTTGATTCGATATGGTTGTACTGGATATTTCATTTTGAGTTAGTCTAGACTTCGATTTCGATTGGGTTGTATAACTATTGTTGTTGGCCATATTTCCGCTGTTATCTCTGATTATAATTAATTAGGTTAATTGCATGCTTAGTTTTTGGTTAGTAGGTGATTCTGGAACGGGTCACTACATTTATGGTATCAGAGCATGCGTATGATTTTGGGATATAGATTCTGTTTTGGGATTTCCGTTGACCATTTTACCATTTTCCCTATTCTATCTTGTAGCGATGGCTGACCATTTTGATGACGGGAGTAGTCAGGGGAGTGTAGGTCGATGGGGTGACCAGGACGATCATAGACGTCATCGTGAGCATCGTCATCGTCGGGATGGTCCTAGGCGTTTCGATATGCATCGTTTCATGCAGATGGGGCCTAAGCCTTTAGTTGGCGGTGAGACTCCCGATGATGCGGAGGATTGGTTAGAGCGCATGGAGAGTTGTTTCCGCGCATTCCAGTGCACCGATGAGCAGAAGATGGAGACCCTTAGTTTTCTTCTCGAGGGCCGTGCTCGCAGGTGGTGGCGATCGACTTCTGCGCCGATAGTTCAGTCGCAGGGTAGAGCGACTTGGGTCGATTTCCGTGCAGCGTTCATGCAGCTGTACTTTCCTCCAGCCCTTCGCCAGGCCAAGACGATTGAGCTCCTGAACCTTAAGCAGGGGAGTATGTCTGTTGATGAGTATCAGCAGAAATTCTTTGAGTTGTTACCCTTCGCTCCTCATATCAGTGGCAGTTCTGAGGCCAAGTATGATCATTTCCTCCAGGGCCTTAATCAGGAGATCTTTGATCGAGTCACTGTCTGTGATAATCCTACTTCTTATGATGGGTTAGTGAACCGGTGTCGCCAGGCAGAGATCAGTCTCCAGCGTGGTAGGGCTATTCTTTCTTCTTCTAGACCTCCGAGTACTTTGAGGCCTCGATCTCAGTCATTCAAGAAATCTGGTTCATCTTCTTCTGGATCTGGATCTCGATCTAGTGGTGTTTTCCGCTTTGGTAAGAAGAAGGAGTCTTGTGCGCATTGTGGGAAGAACCATCCATCGGAGCAATGCCGAGTAGCCGCAGGAGCTTGTTATCAGTGCGGAGAGATGGGGCATATTAAGAAGAATTGTCCTCAGTTGCGAGGTGGAGCAGGATCCGGTTCTGGATCTCAGACGACTGTTCAGCAGAGGAGGCAGGGTCAGGCAGTGGGTAGTTCGAATCTTCGACCTCGTGCCCAAGGTCAGGTTTTTGCGCTGAACCAGGATCAGGCTGCAGATGAGACGGAGAGAGTCATAGCAGGTACTTTTCATTTATGCGGTATTCCTGCTTTTGTTCTTATTGATACATGAGCCTCTCATTCCTTCATTTCTGCACGATTTGTTAAGCGTCATAGGTTACCCTATGTTTCTCTAGACGTCATTCTTTCTGTTTCTACTCCGATGGGTCATTCGGTGTTAGCGAAGCGTCTAGTGATGGGTTGTCCCTTAGATTTTGAGGGTAACGAGTTGACTGCGAATCTTATGATCCTAGAGATGGAAGATTTTGATTGTATCTTGGGTATAGACTTATTGACTACCTACCGAGCTACTGTGGATTGTTACCAGAAGCTTGTTCAGTTTCGTACGACTGAAAGCTCTAGTTGGTTTTTCTATGGTGAGGGAGCGCGACCTCCGATGCCAGTGGTATCTGCTCTGAAAGCCTGTCGTGCTTTAGAGTCGGGCGGGGAAGGCTACCTCATCTATGCGATTGATTCATCCACAGGTAGTGTTGGTCTAGAGGATATTCCAGTGGTTTGTGAATTTCCTGATGTTTTCCCAGATGAGATTCCTGGTTTTCCTCCGGTTAGAGAGGTGGAATTTGGCATAGATTTAATGCCAGGGACTGCACCGATTTCTCGTGCCCCCTATCGTCTTGCTCCGTCAGAGATGAGAGAGCTGAAGCAGCAATTGCAGGATCTTCTTGATAAGGGTTATATTCGCCCGAGTGTTTCGCCTTGGGGAGCTCCAGTCTTGTTTGTCAAGAAGAAGGATGGATCGATGCGGTTGTGCATTGATTATCGCCAGCTGAATCGGGTAACGATCAAAAACAAGTACCCTTTACCCCGTATTGATGACTTGTTCGATCAGCTTCAGGGTACTTCTGTTTACTCCAAGATCGACTTGCGATCGGGTTATCATCAGATGAGAGTCAGAGATGATGATATTTCCAAGACTGCATTTCGTACTCGTTATGGGCATTACGAGTTTCTAGTTATGCCATTCGGATTGACGAATGCGCCAGCGGTGTTCATGGATCTGATGAACCGAGTCTTCCGAGATTTTCTGGATCAGTTTGTGGTGGTTTTCATTGACGATATCTTGATCTATTCCCACAGTGTGGAAGAGCATGCCCAACACTTGAGGATTGTGTTGCAGATTCTTCGCGAGAAGCAATTGTATGCTAAGCTGAGTAAGTGCGAGTTCTGGATTGATCGTGTGGTATTCCTTGGTCATGTGATTTCCAAGGAAGGAGTTTCTGTGGATCCCAGCAAGATTGAAGCAGTGCTGAATTGGTCACGTCCGACGACGGTGGCTGAGATCCGTAGTTTTCTAGGTCTGGCAGGGTATTATCGTCGCTTCATCGTGAATTTCTCTCAGATAGCCAGACCATTGACGCAACTTACTCGGAGGGATGTTCCATTTGAGTGGTCATCCGAGTGCGAAGATAGTTTCAGAGAGCTTCGTCGACTTCTGACTTCCGCACCTGTTTTGGCGTTACCGTCAGGATCTGATGGTTTCAGTGTTTACACCGATGCCTCCACTCAAGGCTTAGGGTGTGTGTTGACGCAAAACGGTCATGTGATTGCTTATGCTTCCAGACAGCTGAAATCTCACGAGGAGAAGTATCCCACTCATGATCTGGAATTGGCAGCTATTGTGTTTGCGCTGAAGATTTGGCGTCATTATTTGTACGGTGTTCAGTTTGAAATCTTTACTGATCATAAGAGTCTGAAATATCTGTTCACTCAGGCTGAGTTGAACATGAGGCAACGTCGTTGGATGGATTTGCTGAAGGATTATGATTGCGAGATCAAGTACCATCCAGGTTCTGCGAATCTCACAGCTGATGCGCTTAGTCGCAAGGTGAGAGCCTCTGCACTTCAGACTTGTGCTTTGACTAGTGCCATCCAGGATAGTTGCTCGTTGGGGTTTAACTTCAAGCATCGGAAAGGTATGGAGAGCATTCGTGTTGCTACCATTTTATCTGAACCCAATTTGTTCACTCGGATTCGAGAAGCTCAGATGTCTGATCTCAAGACTCAGAGATTAGCTCGGTTAATTGGTGGTGATAGTAATTTCCATTATCAGTCCAATGGTCTTCTGTGCTTATCTAATCGGGTTGTAGTACCAGAGGATGACACTTTGAGGGACGAGATATTGTCTCAGGCGCATCGAAGCAAGTTAAGTGTTCATCCAGGAAGCAACAAGATGTATAGAGACTTGAGGCTGCGGTTTTGGTGGAAAGGGATGAAGCGCAGCGTGTATCAGTTTGTCTCCAAGTGTCTAGTTTGCCAGCAGGTTAAGGCAGAGCACCGTCGACCGGGAGGATTGTTGTTGAACTTACCTATTCCAGAATGGAAGTGGGAGCATATTACGATGGATTTCATTACTCACTTGCCATTATCTTCGAGGAACAGCGATGCTATCTGGGTAGTGGTGGATCGACTCACCAAGTCTGCTCATTTTCTGCCGTATAATCGTGATTTCACTTTCGATCGTATGGCTCGATTGTACATTCAGGAGATTGTACGTTTGCATGGAGTGCCTGTCAGTATTGTTAGTGACAGAGATCCTCGTTTTACCTCACGGTTTTGGGGTAGTTTCCAGTCAGCTTTGGGTACTACACTGAGTCTGAGTACTGCTTATCATCCGGAGACTGACGGTCAATCAGAGAGGACTATCCGTACGCTTGAGGATATGTTGCGAGCCTGTGTTATGGATTTCGGACCCGCTTGGCAGGATCATTTGCCTTTGATTGAGTTCGCGTACAACAACAGCTATCATCGTAGTATTGGTATGGCACCATTTGAGGCGTTGTACGGGCGACGTTGTCGTACTCCATTATTCTGGGATGAAGTCGGGGAACGACAGGTAGAGGGACCGGAGTTAGTCCAGCAGGCTATAGATAAGGTTGCAGTAATCAAGAAGCGGATTAAGACTGCTCAGGATCGACAGGCTAGTTATGCGAACACAAAGCGTCGACCTCTTCATTTTCAGCCAGGTGAGAAGGTGTTTCTCCGAGTTTCGCCTTTTCGCAGGATTTTGAGATTTGGTCTCAAGGGTAAGCTGTCTCCGAGATTTATTGGTCCATTCGAGATACTGGAATGTGTGGGAGATTTAGCTTACAGACTTGCGTTGCCGCCGTACCTATCAAGTATTCATGATGTGTTCCACGTATCCTTGTTGAGACGTTATGTAGCAGATAAGTCGCACATCTTACATCCATCTGAAGTTCAACTTGATACGGATTTGTCTTACGTGGAGCGACCAGTTCAGATTCTAGATCGCAAAGATAAGGTGTTGCGGAATAAGATCATTCCTCTTGTCTTAGTGCAGTGGCAGCGTCGAGGCACTGAAGAAGCCACTTGGGAGTTAGAGAGTCGTATGCGTTCGGAGCATCCAGAGCTCTTTTGAGTTGTGCTTTGTATAAGTTTGTGTTTTCAGTTGTAATCATAGTATCAGTTGTATTCAACAACAATTGAGATGTATTAATGATGTTGTTATTTCGTTTTGTTCATTCTCTAAGCCTGATTTCGAGGACGAAATCTTTTGAGGGGGGGAGAATGTAGTAGCCCGAATTCCAAATTGGGTAATTAACGGAGTAATGGTGATTAAGAAGGTTTAGGGTGTAATTTTGGCTATGGTCATGATCGGACGGACCGAAGAGGGTTCGGAAGCACCGAAGAGTTCGGACGATCCGAAGTGTAGTTCGGTGAATCCGATCATAGGTGTCAAGTGTTGATCGACACGTCATTTTCCATGCATGTTCGGACGGTCCGAAGTGTATGATCGGAGGATCCGATCATGAGCTGTCAAGAGCCAATGGACACGTAGCGTTCGGACGTTCCGAAGTGTTGTTCGGAGGATCCGAACATGGCCTATAAATAGTGCTCGGATTTCCTCATTTTGACTTGCCAATTTCTTGAGTTTTGCCTCATAGTTGAGAGGATTTGGAAGGTTTCTAGGGTTAGTTGTTGGTCGAGCGATAGCCAAGAGCTGCCAGGAGTAGTAGCGTAGCGGCGCCTGAGTTTCAAGGTAATCGACATCAAAGGGCTGTCGACGGACGAAGGTAAACCCTAAACCTTTGGTAGTACTAGGGAGTACTGGTTTTGCTAGTCGAGCATGGTAGTATTGATTGAGTATGCTTTTGATGCGTAGGCTTGTGCTAAACCTGATTAGCGGTGTTGCGTAAGGCTAGGCTTGCTGTGATAGAGGTACGAAAGTACTATCCGAGATATCCTGGTTGAGTATACATTCTTATATGTGTTGCATGAGTATTTGCTGCATTGTTATATGTCATATGATGCATGCTATTATGTCACGAGTTATGATGCATATTGCATATCATGTTGAGCCGTATCTCCTTCGAGATAGCCTTTACTGTTGAGCTGTATCTCTTTCGAGATAAGCTATATCTTGGGGCCGCTCAGCCCTGTCTTGTGGACGCATGGACACCGAGAGTACACAGTGGCCGACGGGTCGGGAGGGCTTCGGTGGTCCGGGACATTTTAGGTCCACGTCTGTCTTGTAGTGGATGCAGTGACCCAGAGGTTGGACCGCGCGGCACTATCCACTTGGCGCCTCTAGACTGAGCATTGTTGAGATCCTTTTGTGACTCCTGTTTCTTGACTACCCCGGTATCATGATCATAGCATGTGCATTTCATATAGGTCTGTATACTCATACTTTTGTACTGGGCGTTCTTATCGCTCACGTCCTCGGTTTTGTTTATTCTTGGACACCCCATTCCCACGGGGCAGACCTCAGGTTGGATGGCTCAGGAGGAGCAGGAGGAGGACGTTGAGTAGCTGGTTGGTTTAGTTTTCAGTGTTTTCCATTTGATTCGATATGGTTGTACTGGATATTTCATTTTGAGTTAGTCTAGACTTCGATTTCGATTGGGTTGTATAACTATTGTTGTTGGCCATATTTCCGCTGTTATCTCTGATTATAATTAATTAGGTTAATTGCATGCTTAGTTTTTGGTTAGTAGGTGATTCTGGAACGGGTCACTACAATTTACATGTCTTCGATCTTCATAATCATCATGGCCACCATCTTCCAATCTTGATCATCCACTATACTAATATTTACAAATAAATATCCATGGCAAATAGGGATACATCTCATGGGGTGGGAACGGGCCATAAACCAAGCCCACTTGATAAATTGATAATTATTACAATCATTCAACACAAAATATCCTAGCATACACCTAGCAAATTGGGCTTGGGCTTTTGATCATCCTTCATGCATAATATCACATATCATACACCATCAATTAATTATCACAATAATTAATTGATCCAATATTATATATCTTGATCCAATCACTAACTGCCACGATTATAAACTAAATTAACAAAGTATACAAACACCTTTGTCTACTTTCAAATTAATTTATTTATAACCGAATTTCTTGTAAATCACAATTTACTATAAATAATCAAAGTCCAACTTAAATTATTTATTTCATGAGAAAATATTTGCAACTTTTGTAATTTTAAACTTAAGGGTCCAAAAATTCATTTTTCACCAAAAACATTTTCGGCCCATTTAAAATTCACAAACATGTTAGCCATCCAATGGCCCAACAACTCAAGGCCCATGACACTTTGATAATCCAAAACACTTTTGGAAACCCTAGTCGTCATCGCCGTCGCCGGAGCTCCGTCGCCGGATTCCAGCCAACAACCAATTTTTTTTTTTTTTATTATTAAAAATGATGGGGCTGTTCGGGCAGCCCCTCGGGCTGCCCTAGCTGCCCGAAACGGGCAGCCCCTCGGGCAGCCCGAGCTGCCCGACACGGGCAGCAACTTGCTGCCCGAATTTTTCCCCATAAACGGCCCTCGATTTGTTGCAAAAACACACTCATGCGGTTAGAAATCGATCTCAACATAATATATATTGTATTTGCTACAAAAAAACGTAACCATAGCTCTGATACCACTTGAAAGCGGATCGGTTACGGTGGCCGGAAGCGCAACGGAAGTTTAAAAAATCAAGTTTATAATCAAAAATTTCGGCCACCCCTATCTTTTGTGCAACAAATACAATAAAACACAAAAATGACATTCATAGTGTGTTTAAAAAATATACCTATCAATCTTTAAAAGATTGATTGTGGCTCCAACTTTGTTGTTGAACAACAAAGCTCTTGAATGTAGACAATCTACAAGCTTCACCTTTCTTTTGGACTCCATTCTTCCAATCAAGCCCACCACCAACTAGGTAGATCCCCTCACATTTTGCACTAGAAAAATGTGAGGATTTTTCAAAGAGAAGATAGTGTTTTTCTCCAACAATTGAAGAACACAAAAGGAAGAGAAAAATGGAGAGAAAAGGGATGATGTTTCGGCCATGGAGGTGCAAGAATGAGGGAGGATGACTTGTCTTGGGGTTGAGAAAAGTTAAAAGCAAAAGGTGCATGCCTTGCAATATTTTAATAAAAAGTAATCTCCAACCCTTCACCTCCCATGCATGCATATAATATAGTTTTTAATCAAATTAAAAACTTTGGACTAAATTTAATTATCTCAAACACATTTGAGACTAATTAAACATTACTTGAATTTACCCAAGTCCCACTAGTTAAATAATTATTTTAATTGAGATCTACAAGACTCAATATAATTTAATTAATTCAACACTTGAATTAATTTAATTATTTGGACTCTACTAGGTCCACTAGTGTTTAATTAATTCAACACTTGAATTAATTTATTTAGTCCATAATAATGTTTATGAAAATCACAATTTTCAATTACATTATTCACTTGGCCAAATTTTAATTTAGGAACACTTCCATAAATCAAAATTTACATTTCTCTCATAGAAGTCATGCTTCTATTTTTCTTTACACTTATAAACTCATTTATAAGTCGTTCAACACATTGAACTATTTTCTCCTTTATAGAAGTCATACTTCTAATTTTCCTTACGCTCATAAACTCCTTTATAAGCCGTTCAACACATTGAACTATTTTTACTTCTCATCGGGATTTACAAAGCTAGTACTTGTGTGGCCCTTAATGGTTCATTGATACAACTAGCCGTGGGTTCACATCTCTATGTGATTCGGACTAAACATGTCCTTATATGAGCATACCCCAATTGCTCCATTCTTATTTATCAACACCTTGATAATAAGAACGTCAGAACTCAAGTCTGATAGTACCCAAGCAATCATGTTAAACGCCTAGCAGCATCGCTTACATGATTCCCTAGGTATCAAATGATAGTGCCTGCAAGAACCATTCAATTATGGTTAGCGTACAGTACGGTCCCTTCAACTCATATATCCCGATCGATTCGACAACCATTGGTTTATCGAGAGTTGTCAATGAATCGATACTATGTGTCATGTCGTAGTTGCATCGATGGTGCAATCTATGAAACACCTTTCATAATTACAACCATACTCTGGCCAGAGATTTCAACCTACATACACATGATTACACATAGGATATCCATACCCGAAGGTAAGCGGTGAATCCCCGACTACAATGCATCGACTCCTATGTGTTTCGACAGAACACCCAACCTTGCCACCTGATGACCCCATGAGAGTCGGTAAACAAGTCAAAGTGTAATTCTAGCACATAGAGTCTCAATGTTGTCCCGGGTCATAAGGACTAATTCTGTACAACCATAAACCAGGACTTTTCCACTCGATAAGTGAGAACCACTTGGAAAGTCCTTTTATGGAGGGTTGTTCAGTGCACTCTACAAGGAGCACCTATCTGCATGTTCGGACATCACAATGTCCCCTACCAATGAAACATGGTACTCACATCGCAGATACTAGTCTCTAACTCGAGCGGCCTATATCCTTCTTAGTGGCGGCTGAATCGACTAGGAACCGTTTAGAATATACAGTATTACAAATATGAGTTTCATGATACTCATCATATGAGCATCTCATATTCTTTCTACTATTTGTATATTCAAGGGCTTTATCTATGCAACTAGCATGGGTATACAGATAAAGATTTGCCAAAATAATAATTTCAAATATTATTAAAATAAAGACTGCTTATACATAGAGTTTCATTGTGAACACTCGGCCAACACTTGGCTCGACGGGCACCTACTCTAACACATATCAGTGCTGAATCCTATGTTGCTTCGAAGCCCGGATCTCCACGCTATCTAATCTTCTCTCATCCTCTTCTTGACCCTGATCCAGCTCCACCTGTTGTCATGCACACATACAAAACAAGACAACAGCCGGATAACTCCGATGAGATATAAATATCCCAGTATAAACAATGTACACATACAATCATATAAAAGCATATACGAAAGCATATAAGAATTATTCATAACATGTCTCAAATCAGAAACATAAATCCATATCAAACATTCAATAATCATGAATGGTATAAACAATGTAAATCAACATGTCATATCAGATTCAACTCAACTGACGCGTCGTCTCCGACTCGACTCCACTGACGCGTCGTCTTAGACTCGACTCAACTCTATCCTAGGGATCCCGATATCTGGATATAGGTAATTATATCGAATCTCAGTCGATAGGAATGAATCAATCCCTAAACGGCATCGATATAATTAATATCTCCAGTGTCTGGGCGAATCAGCCGCAGAATTGACGACTCAGTCAATAACCCGACGAATCAGCCGGTAATTAGGCGAATCAGCCCATAATCAGACAACTCAGCCTGTAATTAAGCGAATCAGCTTAAGTTTAGACGAATCAGTCAATCACCAGACGAATCAGCCGGTGACTAGGCGAATCAGCCTATAACTCAACGACTCAGTAATCACTACATACAATCAGTATCTAAGCAAATCAGTCAATGACTAGCGAATCAGCAGTCATTACATGCGGTAGCTATAAATCCATAGGCTACAAATATCAATCTTATCATACAGTAGCTATAAATCAATAGACTACAATCATAAATCTCATCAATTGCAATTATCAATGAATTAATTGAAAGTATGTGATTTAGGGAGACTCGAGTCAAACCTCACTCGAGTTGTGCAATCCCAACTCAACATTAATTTATACCTTTCTTTCTGATACTCTGATTTTTTCGAAGTCTCGAACTCAAATCTGTCAATACTCAATCTGACAAGAACAATATCGAGGAGTATAATATCAATACATTACTCCAATCAAATATGTTGTGCTCAATACTTAACCTAATTCAATATCGATGGCATAACGGTATAATATCAATATACCCAACAATACCATATCAATCAGATATTAATTCTAATATCTCATACTCGATAACAACTCAATTCTGATATCAATTCTAAATCAACTCAACTCTAAAAATCATAACAATTTCATATGGTATCTGTTCCTCAGTCCGGTTTCGATTATACGATGTCTAACATGCCAAAAACATCATATATGAATCATATCAGATTCTGACAATACAATAATTTCAATCATCTCAAAACGTAGCAAAACTTACGTCCAGTCGTAGCCTACGTCGATAGGAACACAGTACCGCAGTCAGATTTAAAATCAGACCGACGGATTTCTCACAAAAGGCGTAAGGATTTTCCACTCCTTTCCCAAACCCTTTCCTCGATTTCTTCTGTTCCTTTCCTTCTGAAGACTCATGTATATATATATAAATACATACACGTACATGCACTAAGCCAAGTGGCTCAATTTCAGGCTGCATGCCGCGCGCATATGCGCGCTCAGCACCGCGCATATGCGCCGAAGGCTTGGCCTAGCAATTCCCTCCTCGCGCATATGCGCGCATTACTCGGCGCATATGCGCCCAACCCTCTGGACAACATCAGTACATGCTCGCGCATATGCGCGCTTCCAGCCGCGCATATGCGCCCAAGGCGCTGGAATACTCGCGCATGTGCGCGCTTACGAACCGCGCATGTGCGCGCCCCTCGCGCATGTGCGCGCTCACGTACCGCGCATGTGCGCCCAACTTTCTGCCCACTCGTTCTTGTAGCTCGTCTCCTCGCGCATATGCGCGCACCAACCTCGCGCATATGCGCCACAATCTCTGGCCATACGACAAGCTCAACTCAACAAGTCCTAATCCCGGTCTCGACATACTCCGTCTATAATTACATCAATTTATCGATTAATCCCATTCCATTATTGCCAAATCATCTCAGATTAATAAAAAGTAAATCTCGGGCATTACATTAACCTACATGTAGGTCACGTAGAAACACATAACTTAGCATAAACTATGGAATACAAAGATACTTACTTGCCGAGTTCTCCATGTAGATGAAGTGCAGTGTCTTCCCTGTCGAAGAACCGTGGGCTCTGATACCATAAAAATGTCACACCCTTACTCTATACTTAGCATGATTACCATAATCAAAATAAGTTTTGAATGATATAACTATAGTATGAAGCAAATCAAACAAGAGGCATCACTTTGACGGTTTATAAAAATTTTGGCATGATGTCCCTATATTTTGTATAAGCCAAAAACTCAACTCAAGCAACAACCTCAAGCATATTCTCATATAAAAACACACTTTGTATCATCATTCATAACATGGAACTTGTTTCAAACCCTCATATAAAATAATCTACAGTACATATGCGGAAGCTATACAATAAGAAGTCCCGGTTCTTGTCGAGGTAGGGCACGTCACTAGCATCCATTGGCGAACCGGAATCCTAGGCATCTTCACTACCTGATCCTGTAATACATGAGTTACGTGAGTTTATAAACTCAATAAGTTGGCACTTGTACGTATCAATATGCATCGAAGGAACATACATATCAAGTCGTGATCAACAATGAATCTTAAAAACATGTCATACCGTAGCATATATTCAATGTTCATTTTTGTACTTGAGCCTCATTAGTTGACCTGTACTACCGTGCTTGCTTTATTATATAGCTACTACTGTGTTGGACGTCAGGGAGCAACGTTTGGCAACCCCACGCCCCATGAACATATATTGGCCAATAGCTTTGGTGGACTTAAAACCACCCATGATGTCAACAAGCTCTATATCATGTAAAAATCAGTCATTTTCCTTTCATGTTCATGTTCTTGTTCTTGACATAGCACCCATCTTCAATATTCATGAGTTCCTTACATATTTAATACATAACAATGGAATATGGTGCTATGTTTCAACAATAAATATACTAACAATGTACATATATCAATAATCAATGAGAATCATTTGAAATCATAATATTACTCATGTATTACTTCAAGAACATGCCAACTTACAGTCCAAGCATACGAATACTTGTTTGAGACGATGTATCTCGCTCCTATACTGTCAAATATACCAATAATTCAGTCACTATTGTATAAACTAGGTGAAAATCACTCCTCTACAGGTAGAACAACTTAAAGAGAAGAAAACTTACTCCTATATGATGTTCTTGTGATGGAGAGTAAACTTCTAGCCTCAAAATGATGAAGGAGAAGAAGAAAATGACTTTTTGGGAGGAAGGTTTCTTGTTTCTATCGAGTTTTGCTGAGAAAAGAATGAAGGAAACTAATACAATGGCTTAGAAAGTCGAAGCTTATCTTCTTATATGCAAGGTGGCGCTCGGGCGGTCATTTTCTACCGCCCGAGCGCGGAATGTTCTGTCCAAAAGGTGCAGTTTTCGTGCACTGGCGCTCGGGCGGTCATTTTCTACCGCTCGAGCGCCATATGTTCTGTAAATTTCGTGAACCATTAGTGTACCGGCGCTCTGGCGGTAGAATCTTACCGCTCGGGCGCCACTTGTTCTGCCTCTGCGCACTACTTCGTCAAAGATCGCTCCTGAAACGTCTCTTCCGTTCATAATCTGGAAACGCGGTAAACTAGGAAGTTGTAGCTCTATGTCTTGGCTTGAATCTCCCACTAGTTTCAGGTCATTTGGAGGTCTGAGTAAAAAGTTATGCTCATTCTCCCAACATGTGTCATTGTAGGAGTGACGATATACACAACTCACTTCGTGGCGTTTTTGGCTTGTCTTCCACTATGATTTGGACAAAACCCAAAACGTGAAAGTTGTAGCATTATGTCTTAGCTTTCTAGTGGTTATGGCCTCACACAATTTGGATCAATATTCAAATCATTATGCTAAAACCCGTAAAAACTACCATATCTACATCTCATTTCCTACCAACTTCATAACACTATTTCTATGTACACATCTTACCATCACTATTTTGACATTTATTCATTTTCAATGCACCATAAACAATATAAAAGTCATGTTCAATCTCAATATTGATACTTCAATCATCACGTGAAATCTAATAAGGTTATTAACTACAAAATAAACGACATAAACGCATTATTATCATTTGTACGAGTAACCGGGCATTACATTCTTAGTCCTAGGCAACCCCAAAATAAAGTCCATTGAAATGTCAATCCAAGTTCTATTTAAGAATTGCACGCAAAAGTGTTCCCAAAGTTCTATTGACAACTTCAGTTTGTCCATCCGTTTGAGGATGACAAGTAGTAGAAAACAACAATTTTGTGCCAAGTTTAGCCCATAAAGTCTTCCAAAAGTAACTCAAGAATTTAACATCGCGACCAGAAACAATAGTCCTAGGCATGTCATGCAACCTAACGACTTCTCTAAAGAACAAATGCGCAATGTTTGAAGCATCATCGGTTTTATGACAAGTTATAAAATGTGCCATCTTAGAGAATCTATCCACAACAACAAAAATAGAATTCCTCCCCTTCTTAGTCCCAGGCAACCCCAAAATAAAGTCCATAGAAATGTCAATCCAAGTTCTATTTAAGAATAGCACGCAAAAGTGTTCCCAAAGTTTTATTGACAACTTCAGTTTGTCCATCCGTTTGAGGATGACAAGTAGTAGAAAATAACAATTTTGTGCCAAGTTTAGCCCATAAAGTCTTCCAAAAGTAACTCAAGAATTTAACATCGCGACCAGAAACAATAGTCCTAGGCATGTCATGCAACCTAACGACTTCTCTAAAGAACAAATCCGCAATGTTTGAAGCATCATCGGTTTTATGACAAGCTATAAAATGTGCCATCTTAGAGAATCTATCCACAACAACAAAAATAGAATCCCTCCCCTTCTTAGTCCAAGGCAACCCCAAAATAAAGTCCATATAAATGTCAATCCAAGTTCTATTTAAGAATAGCACGCAAAAGTGTTCCCAAAGTTCTATTAACAACTTCAGTTTGTCCATCCGTTTGAGGATGACAAGTAGTTGAAAACAACAATTTTGTGTCAAGTTTAGCCCATAAATTCTTCCAAAAGTAACTCAAGAATTTAACATCGCTACCAGAAACAATAGTCCTAGGCATGCCATGCAACCTAGCGACTTCTCTAAATAACAAATCCGCGATGTTTGAAGCATCATCTGTTTTATGACAAGCTATAAAATGTGCCATCTTAGAGAATCTATCCACAACAACAAAAATAGAATCCCTCCCCTTCTTAGTCCTAGGCAACCCCAAAATAAAGTCCATTGAAATGTCAATCCAAGTTCTATTTAAGAATAGCACGCAAAAGTGTTCCCAAAGTTCTATTGACAACTTCAGTTTGTCCATCCGTTTGAGTATGATAAGTAGTAGAAAACAACAATTTTGTGCCAAGTTTAGCCGATAAAGTCTTCCAAAAGTAACTCAAGAATTTACATCGCGACCAGAAACAATAATCCTAGGCATGCCATGCAACCTAACGACTTCTCTAAAGAACAAATCCGCAATGTTTGAAGCATCATCGGTTTTATGACAAGCTATAAAATGTGCCATCTTAGAGAATCTATCCACAACAACAAAAATAGAATCCCTCCCCTTCTTAGTCCTAGGCAACCCCAAAATAAAGTCCATAGAAATGTCAATCCAAGTTCTATTTAAGAATAGCACGCAAAAGTGTTCCCAAAGTTCTATTTACAACTTCAGTTTGTCCATCCGTTTGAGGATGACAAGTAGTAGAAAACAACAATTTTGTGCCAAGTTTAGCCCATAAAGTCTTCCAAAAGTAACTCTAGAATTTAACATCGCGACCAAAAACAATAGTCCTAGGCATGCCATGCAACCTAACGACTTCTCTAAAGAACATATCCGCATTGTTTGAAGCATCATCGGTTTTATGACAAGCTATAAAATGTGCCATCTTAGAGAATCTTTCCACAACAACAAAAATAGAATCCCTCCCCTTCTTAGTTGTGGGGACCCGGGCTCTAATTCTTTTTCTTGGGATTAAATGGATTGTTATTAAAAACGTGGGTCAAATTTTTGCTTTTTACATTAATTCAAATGTAACTAAACAAACATAATTCTTAGCTTAACATACAATATAAACATGAAGTACAAGTCTTGTCCTTACAACTAGTGTTCAATACCATCTATAAACAAACGGTAGTACAAGTCTAACAAAAGAACCACTAGTCCTCTGCTGCGCCCGAGATCACCACGCTATCCCGATCATCTCTGTCTCGACCCAGATCCTTCCCCACCTGTAGTTATGCACACATACAGACATAACAACAGCCGGAAAACCGGTGAGAACAAATCCCAGTATAAACATGTAACATGCATATAAACAATCAAACATGAAACATGCTGATATGAATGTCACTCATATAAAATCATGCAATGCGAATCTAATCATGTCTAGACTCGACTCGACTAAAACTCTAGGGATTCCGTTGTGAATAAGACGTCACTGGCTGTCACCTACCCTACCAATCGAGGTGCTGTACGTCTTATTCCTAGACTTCGGCCTGATCTGTATCCACGTCTACAAAGGGGCGGTGATCTTCCCCTAAGCTGAGATATCGCCGAACATCTAGTAGTCTGCCTGATCTCCAGACTGCCCTATCTTAATGCATGAATACACAATCTGTAAACAAGCATAATGCAATGCTACACGATCTGTACACAAAGCATAGCAAGATTTGAATACAAGTTCTATAAACAAATCTATAACAATCATAATCATATTAAGGTAGGAACAATAAAACAAGTATGTGATTTTGGTTGGGAAACTCAAATGTGATCTCATTTGAGTCGTAATTCCCCAAACAAAACATGTACTATACCTTTCGTCGTAGAATCGCTGTCACGGTCGCCAATACAAATCTGAAATGGAAATGTGGATACGCACTCTATCAATTTCTAATCTAAATCAACATATATCCAAGTCACTACGTGATCTCAATTCATTTCGACGGCATAACGACGTAATACTCGATACCGGTCAATCAAATTCTCAACAGATATCAACACATTATCAATCTAAACTCATCAACTCATAATCATCATCCTAAACATGTCATAGTACCCAAATCTGCATATTTAGTTCTAAACATGCTATAAAAATCGTAACAATTGCATATGACATCCGTTCTTCGATCCGGTTACGAATATATATTCATAATCATCACAAGAATACATAATCTAGTGTAATTCACAATTTCCCCAATCACCATATCTCAAATCATGTTGAAACTGAAAGAAAAATACATCACCTCGTAGCTAATACGGAGAGGAGTTCAAAACCGAAGTCGGATTTGAATTTGGATGAGTAAATCTTACAAAAGTACAATTCAACCGTATGAAGAAAATGGAAGCTTTCCTCTGCACCTTTCAATTTATTCTGATGGAATGAAGGAAAAATTCGTGTCAATATATATATACATTGCATGGTTTAAGACACATGGCCAATCCTTTGAAATACACGTCTCGCGCATATGCGCGGCATTACTCGCGCATATGCGCCGAACCTACTGTCTCGGCAAATTTAGCACTCGCGCATATGCGCCACTAGACTCGCGCATATGCGCCAATGGTTCTGGACGCTCCGCGCATATGCGCCACTACACTCGCGCATATGCGCCAATGTTTCTGGACGCTCCGCGCATATGCGCCACTACTCTCGCGCATATGCGCCAAGGCTACTGTACATGTCGCGCATATGCGCCACTCTTTCCGCGCATATGCGCCAATGCTACTGGAATTCTCATGCATATGCGCGCATTCCTTCGCGCATATGCGCCATAGCTTCGGCCCTTTACATTTATTCTTCACCTTTCACATCTTTTCACATTTCTTTCCTACCCTCATTTTACTTAGTGTTCTCATGCAATGTCATGCACTCTAACACTATCGAATATCGCATAGATGAAGATTAATAAATCTCGAGCCTTACATTTCTCCCCCTCTAAGAAATGATTTCGCCCTCGAAATCGCATATCATTCTATCAATGAAAGCATCAAAAGTAATAATATCAAAGTTAGATCAATACTTACATTATTGAAATAATTCGGGGTGTTTCTGTCGCATGTTGGCTTCTGTCTCCCACGTCGCTTCCTCAATGCAATGACGACTCCATTGAACTTTCACGAGTGGAATATTCTTCGTTCTGAGCTTCTTTTCTTTCCGATCAAGGATCTGTATCGGTTGTTCCACGTAGCTCAAAGTCTGATCAAGTTCAGCTTCGTCAGGTTGAATGACATGAGAAACATCTGGCATATACTTACGCAACATCGATACATGAAAGACATCATGTATCCCAGATAGAGAAGGAGGAAGTGCAAGTCGATAAGCTCGATCGCCAATCTTCTCAAGAATCTCGTAAGGACCAATGTATCGAGGAGATAGTTTCCCGCGTTTGCCAAATCGAACAACGCCTCTGAATGGAGAGATCTTTAAGAATACTCTATCTCCCGCCTCAAATACTAACGGTCTACGTCTGATATTGGCATACTTTGCTTGTCGATCTTGTGCTGTCTTCATCCTCTTCTGAATGAGTTTCACCTTCTCTGCCATGTCACGAATCATATCTGGCCCAAGTTCTGGTACTTCTGAAACGTCATCCCAGTATAGCGGAGATCTGCACTTCTTGCCATACAAAGCTTCAAACGGTGCCATCTCAATGCTCGTCTGATAGCTATTATTGTAAGAGAATTCGCAAAGGGGTAGAGAATCTTGCCAACCAATGCCAAAATCTAGCACGACGGCTCTCAACATATCCTCTAATGTCAGGATAGTCCGCTCTGACTGTCCGTCTGTCTGAGGATGGTAAGCAGTACTCAGGTGTAATGTCGTACCTAAGGCCTGCTATAGACTGTGCCAGAAGTGTGAAGTGAATCGTGGATCACGATCTGATACGATAGACTTCGGCACTCCATGCAATCTGACTACCTCACGAATATAAATTTCCGCCATCTGATCTTGTCTATACGTCATTCTGTACGGAATGAAACAAGCAGATTTGGTCAATCTGTCAATAATGACCCAAATCGCGTCACAGCCTTTTGATGATCGAGGTAACTTCATCACAAAATCCATGGAAATGTGGTCCCATTTCCATTCTGGAATAGATAAACTTTGAAGCAATCCACCAGGCTTCTTCCTCTCAGCTTTTACCTGTTGGCAGTTCAAACACTTAGACACAAATTCGGCAATGTCTGACTTCATTTGTTTCCACCAGAACTGTGTCTTCAAGTCATTGTACATCTTCCTGCCACCCGGATGAATGCTGAACCGACTACAATGAGCCTCTGTCAGAATCTGCTGTCTCAAATCTGCAACATCTGGCACAACTAGACGGTTATTCACGTACAACACATGATCTCGTACCTGATATTCTGATACATGCCCTGATCTGACCATTTGGATTGATTTCTGCACATTTTGATCGGTTCTTTGTGCTTCCTTGATCCTCATAATCAAATTGGGCTCAACTTGGATAGCAGCAAGTCGTAATGGCTTTTTATCTGTATCAAATGCTAATCCGGAGAAACAGCAATTTTCAACTAACTTGTTAACACCCATCGTCGATAAGGATAAAGAACATACCTTACGACTCAAGGCATCTGCTGCTGCATTTGACTTCCCTGGATAATATTTGATTTCACAGTCAAAGTCTTTCAGAAGATCTAGCCATCTACGCTGCCTCATATTCAGTTCTGATTGAGAAAATAGGTACTTTAAGCTCTTGTGATCAGAGAATATCTCAAATTTTTCACCGTAGAGATAATGACGCCAAATCTTTAATGCAAATACGATAGCCGCCAATTCCAGATCATGAATGGGGTATCGTACCTCATGTGGCTTCAATTGTCTCGAGGCGTATGCGATCACATGGCCTCGCTGCATAAGAACACATCCCAAACCTCTATGAGAAGCATCAAAATATACAACGAAATCACCCGTATCTGAAGGTATCGTCAGTACTGGAGCACTAGTCAGTCTTTTTTTCAATTCAACAAAGCTAGACTCGCACTCCTCGGACCAAACAAATGGTGCATTCTTTTGCGTCAATTGAGTTATTGGCTTTGCAATACTGAAGAAATCTTTGATAAATCTTCTGTAGTATCCTGCCAGACCCATGAAACTGCGTATTTCTGGTACCGAAGTCGGTCTCGACCAACTGATCACAGCTTCAACTTTACTCGGATCCACAGAAATACCATCTCCAGAAATGATATGCCCCAAGAATACAACTCGATTCAACCAAAACTCACACTTTGACAATTTAGCATACAGTCGCTCGTTTCTCAACGTCTGCAAAACAATTCTGAGATGCTCTGCATGCTCATTTCTGTTCTTTGAATACACCAAAATGTCATCAATGAAGACAATCACAAATTCATCTAAATACCTCTGAAACACTTGGTTCATCAAGCCCATAAATACCGCAGGAGCATTGGTTAAACCAAAAGGCATGACAATAAATTCGTAATGTCCATACCTGGTTCGAAATGCTGTCTTCGGTATGTCTATATCTCGAACTCTGAGCTGATGATATCCAGAACGCAAATCAATCTTCGAATACACGGAGGATCCCTGCAACTGATCAAATAGGTCATCGATCCTAGGCAAAGGATATTTATTCTTGATCGTTGCCTTGTTCAGCTGCCGGTAGTCTATACACAATCGCATCGAACCATCTTTCTTCCGCACAAACAACACTGGAGCGCCCCAAGGAGATACACTAGGTCTGATATATCCCTTGGCTAGAAGATCTTCTAATTGTGCTTTCAATTCTTTTAGTTCGATGGGTGCCATCCTATACGGGGCTCTCGAAATAGGGACGGTACCTGGTGTAAGATCAATACTCAAGTCTACCTCACGAACCGGAGGTAATCCTGGGATCTCATCTGGAAAAATATCTGGAAATTCCCGCACTACTGGTATATCTGCCAACGCCGGGCTCGACTTCTGCATATCTACAGCATAAATAAAGAAACCATCCGCTCCTTTCTGTAACAATCTATTCATAGTAAGAGCCGAAATCAAGGGAATCCGAGATCTGGAACCCTTCCCGTAGAATTTCCACTCGTCTGTCATCTCGGGTCTGAATCTGACAATCTTGTGGAAACAATCCACGGTAGCTCTGTACTTTGTTAGCATGTCAATACCAACTATACAATCAAAATCAGCTAGACCCAACACTATACACTCTAGGTCAATTTCATGCCCCTCAAACTGTAGAATGCAATGTCTAACCGTAGTTACAGATATCAATCCACTTCCCAACGGAGAATTAATAGACACAACATCTAGCAAAGACTCAACAGGCAATGAATGCAATAATGCAAATCGCTCTGAAATGAATGTATGCGATGCACCTGTATCTATCAAGATATAAGCAGGATAACCATAAAGAGAGCAGTTACCTGCTATAACATCATCTGGTGCATCCTGTGCTTGCTCCTCTGTCAGCGCAAACACTTGAGCCTGTTGCCTCGGGGGTTGAGTCACCGTCTGACTACCTCGGCCTCTGGATTGAGTCTGTGCCGGTGGAGGCTGAAAAGAGTGAACTGATGATGCCTGCCGCTCAAACTGAGGTTCTGGCCCGGATGCTCTTCCACTCTGGCCTTGCTGTACACTCCTCTGGGGACAGACTTTGGCAAAATGCCCCGGTTGTCTATAAATGTTACATCGGCCTGTAACTCCCTGGCACTGTTCAGTTGCATGCCTACCTCCCCAATTATTGCAATATACACCTGAAGTCCTTGAACTTTGATCAAAACCACTCTGTCTGGATCCGCTGGAGCTCGACGAACTGCTCCCAGGTCGCTTAAACTGTTTCCCCTTCGCCTTCAGCTGTTCTTTGCGTCCACTACTACTACCACCGCTTTCGAATCGAGGAGGAGGAACTTGGGATGGAGGTAGTGGCGGTCTCGGACTCGGTGCAACATACGGAGCACTCCGTTGTCTCAACAATCCTGCTTCTGCACCTTTGGCTCGATTCAATGCATCCGAGAAATTATCGGGTCTCCCAGTATTGACCAACGTAAAGATATCTGGATTCAGGCCATTTATAAACTGATCTGCCATGGCCTCATCATTTCCTGAAACATGAGGTGCAAAACGAAGCAAAGAAGAGAATTTGGCAACGTACTCCCCAATGTTCAATTGCCCTTGCCTTAGATTGGCAAATTCTGCACCTTTATCCTTGCGATAAGAGATGGGAAAGAAACGCTGATAGAATTCCGTCTTGAATACCTTCCACGTAATCTCAGTACCCCGCTGCTCTAAAGCTCTCCTAATGTTCAACCACCAATTCTTGGCTATATCTTGCAATTGATGGCCAATTAGCTTTATTCTCTTCTCGTCACTGTACTCCAAAGAGTCGAATAACATTTCAATGTCCTCAAGCCAACTTTCGCACTCGATGGCATTCTCGGTACCTTTTAAGGTGGGAGGTCGAAAGGATTGGAATCGCTTCAGCAACGTCTCCATAGGGGTCGCCGTAACATCCATTGAATCTCCGGATGTACTCCCCTGTTCTGGCGCTGCTGGTCGTAGAGGTACGGCTGCTCTTCTAGGAGGCATATCTAATAATCCAAAGGATTAGTACACAATATCTACACCTGTCTCAGCCATCCTCTAGTCAGTTACCTCTGATCTAGAATCAGTTCTGATTCAGTTTATCACATGCTGAAAGAAATCGAACACAAACAATATGTAATAGGAAAGCAATAATCATGCTAGCACATCATAAGCAAGGAAGAAGACTCGATCTACCCCGCTCATTCTATCCTATCTCAGTCTAAAGGAGCTCTCGGCTCTGATACCACCTGTTGTGGGGACCCGGGCTCTAATTCTTTTTCTTGGGATTAAATGGATTGTTATTAAAAACGTGGGTCAAATTTTTGCTTTTTACATTAATTCAAATGTAACTAAACAAACATAATTCTTAGCTTAACATACAATATAAACATGAAGTACAAGTCTTGTCCTTACAACTAGTGTTCAATACCATCTATAAACAAACGGTAGTACAAGTCTAACAAAAGAACCACTAGTCCTCTGCTGCGCCCGAGATCACCACGCTATCCCGATCATCTCTTTCTCGACCCAGATCCTGCCCCACCTGTTGTTATGCACACATACAGACATAACAACAGCCGGAAAACCGGTGAGAACAAATCCCAGTATAAACATGTAACATGCATATAAACAATCAAACATGAAACATGCTGATATGAATGTCACTCATATAAAATCATGCAATGCAAATCTAATCATGTCTAGACTCGACTCGACTAAAACTCTAGGGATCCCGTTGTGAATAAGACGTCACTGGCTGTCACCTACCCTACCAATCGAGGTGCTGTACGTCTTATTCCTAGACTTCGGCCTGATCTGTATCCACGTCTACAAAGGGGCGGTGATCTTCCCCTAAGCTGAGATATCGCCGAACATCTAGTAGTCTGCCTGATCTCCAGACTGCCCTATCTTAATGCATGAATACACAATCTGTAAACAAGCATAATGCAATGCTACACGATCTGTACACAAAGCATAGCAAGATTTGAATACAAGTTCTATAAACAAATCTATAACAATCATAATCATATTAAGGTAGGAACAATAAAACAAGTATGTGATTTTGGCTAGGAAACTCAAATGTGATCTCATTTGAGTCGTAATTCCCCAAACAAAACATGTACTATACCTTTCGTCGTAGAATCGCTGTCACGGTCGCCAATACAAATCTGAAATGGAAATGTGGATACGCACTCTATCAATTTCTAATCTAAATCAACATATATCCAAGTCACTACGTGATCTCAATTCATTTCGACGGCATAACGACGTAATTCTCGATACCGGTCAATCAAATTCTCAACAGATATCAACACATTATCAATCTAAACTCATCAACTCATAATCATCATCCTAAACATGTCATAGTACCCAAATCTGCATATTTAGTTCTAAACATGCTATAAAAATCGTAACAATTGCATATGACATCCGTTCTTCGATCCGGTTACGAATATATATTCATAATCATCACAAGAATACATAATCTAGTGTAATTCACAATTTCCCCAATCACCATATCTCAAATCATGTTGAAACTGAAAGAAAAATACATCACCTCGTAGCTAATACGGAGAGGAGTTCAAAACCGAAGTCGGATTTGAATTTGGATGAGTAAATCTTACAAAAGTACAATTCAACCGTATGAAGAAAATGGAAGCTTTCCTCTGCACCTTTAAATTTATTCTGATGGAATGAAGGAAAAATTCGTGTCAATATATATATACATTGCATGGTTTAAGACACATGGCCAATCCTTTGAAATACAGGTCTCGCGCATATGCGCGGCATTACTCGCGCATATGCGCCGAACCTACTGTCTCGGCAAATTTAGCACTCGCGCATATGCGGCACTAGACTCGCGCATATGCGCCAATGGTTCTGGACGCTCCGCGCATATGCGCCACTAAACTCGCGCATATGCGCCAATGTTTCTGGACGCGCCGCGCATATGCGCCACTACTCTCGCGCATATGCGCCAAGGCTACTGTACATGTCGCGCATATGCGCCACTCTTTCCGCGCATATGCGCCAATGCTACTGGAATTCTCATGCATATGCGCGCATTCCTTCGCGCATATGCGCCATAGCTTCGGCCCTTTACATTTATTCTTCACCTTTCACATCTTTTCACATGTCTTTCCTACCCTCATTTTACTTAGTGTTCTCATGCAATGTCATGCACTCTCACACTATCGAATATCGCATAGATGAAGATTAATAAATCTCGAGCCTTACATTAGTCCTAGGCAACCCCAAAATAAAGTCCATACAAATGTCAATTCAATTTCTTTTTAAGAATAGCACGCAAAAGTGTTCCCAAAGTTCTATTGACAACTTCAGTTTGTCCATCCGTTTGAGGATGACAAGTAGTAGAAAACAACAATTTTGTGCCAAGTTTAGCCCATAAAGTCTTCCAAAAGTAACTCAAAAATTTAACATCGCGACCAGAAACAATAGTCCTAGGCATGCCATGCAACCTAACGACTTCTCTAAAGAACAAATCCGCAATGTTTGAAGCATCATCGATTTTATGACAAACTATAAAATGTGTCATCTTAGAGAATCTATCCACAACAACAAAAATTGAATCCCTCCCCTTCTTAGTCCTAGGCAACCCCAAAATAAAGTCAATAGAAATGTCAATCCAAGTTCTATTTAAGAATAGCACGCAAAAGTGTTCCCAAAGTTCTATTGACAACTTCAGTTTGTCCATCCGTTTGAGGATGACAAGTAGTAGAAAATAACAAATTTGTGCCAAGTTTAGCCCATAAAGTCTTCCAAAAGTAACTCAAGAATTTAACATCGCTACCAGAAACAATAGTCCTAGGCATGCCATGCAACCTAGCGACTTCTCTAAATAACAAATCCGCGATGTTTGAAGCATCATCGGTTTTATGACAAGCTATAAAATGTGCCATCTTAGAGAATCTATCCACAACAGCAAAAATAGAATCCCTCCCCTTCTTAGTCCTAGGCAACCCCAAAATAAAGTCCATTGAAATGTCAATCCAAGTTCTATTTAAGAATAGTACGCAAAAGTGTTCCCAAAGTTCTATTGACAACTTCAGTTTCTCCATCCGTTTGAGGATGACAAGTAGTTGAAAACAACAATTTTGTGCTAAGTTTAGCCCATAAAGTCTTCCAAAAGTAACTCAAGAATTTAACATCGCGACCAGAAACAATAGTCCTAGGCATGCCATGCAACCTAACGACTTCTTTAAAGAACAAATCCGCAATGTTTGAAGCATCATCGGTTTTATGACAAGCTATAAAATGTGCCATCTTAGAGAATCTAACCAAAGCAACAAAAATAGATTCCCTCCTTTTCTTAGTCCTAGGCAACCCCAAAATAAAGTCCATAAAATGTCAATCCAAGTTCTATTTAAGAATAGCACGCAAAAGTGTTCCCAAAGTTCTATTGACAACTTCAGTTTGTCCATCCGTTTGAGTATGATAAGTAGTAGAAAACAACAATTTTGTGCCAAGTTTAGCCGATAAAGTCTTGCAAAAGTAACTCAAGAATTTACATCGCGACCAGAAACAATAGTCCTAGGCATGCCATGCAACCTAACGACTTCTCTAAAAAACAAATCCGCAATGTTTGAAGCATCATCGGTTTTATGACAAGCTATAAAATGTGCCATCTTAGAGAATCTATCCACAACAACAAAAATAGAATCCCTCCCCTTCTTAGTCCTAGGCAACCCCAAAATAAAGTCCATAGAAATGTCAATCCAAGTTCTATTTAAGAATAGCACGCAAAAGTGTTCCCAAAGTTCTATTTACAACTTCAGTTTGTCCATCCGTTTGAGGATGACAAGTAGTAGAAAACAACAATTTTGTGCCAAGTTTAGCCCATAAAGTCTTCCAAAAGTAACTCTAGAATTTAACATCGCGACCAGAAACAATAGTCCTAGGCATGCCATGCAACCTAACGACTTCTCTAAAGAACAAATCCGCAATGTTTGAAGCATCATCGGTTTTATGACAAGCTATAAAATGTGCCATCTTAGAGAATCTATCCACAACAAAAAAATAGAATCCCTCCCCTTCTTAGTCCTAGGAAACCCCAAAATAAAGTCCATAGAAATGTCAATCCAAGTTCTATTTAAGAATAGCACGCAAAAGTGTTCCCAAAGTTCTATTGACAACTTCAGTATGTCCATCCGTTTGAGGATGACAAGTAGTAGAAAATAACAAATTTGTGCCAAGTTTAGCCCATAAAGTCTTCCAAAAGTAACTCTAGAATTTAACATCGCGACCAGAAACAATAGTCCTAGGCATGCCATGCAACCTAACGACTTCTTTAAAGAACAAATCCGCAATGTTTGAAGCATCATCGGTTTTATGACAAGCTATAAAATGTGCCATCTTAGAGAATCTAACCAAAGCAACAAAAATAGAATCCCTCCCTTCTTAGTCCTAGGCAACCCCAAAATAAAGTCCATAAAATGTCAATCCAAGTTCTATTTAAGAATAGCACGCAAAAGTGTTCCCAAAGTTCTATTGACAACTTCAGTTTGTCCATCCGTTTGAGGATGACAAGTAGTAGAAAACAACAATTTTGTGCCAAGTTTAGCCGATAAAGTCTTCCAAAAGTAACTCAAGAATTTAACATCGCGACCAGAAACAATAGTCCTAGGCATGCCATGCAACCTAACGACTTCTCTAAAGAACAAATCCGCAATGTTTGAAGCATCATCGGTTTTATGACAAGCTATAAAATGTGCCATCTTAGAGAATCTATCCACAACAACAAAAATAGAATCCCTCCCCTTCTTAGTCCTAGGCAACCCCAAAATAAAGTCCATAGAAATGTCAATCCAAGTTCTATTTAAGAATAGCACGCAAAAGTGTTCCCAAAGTTCTATTTACAACTTCAGTTTGTCCATCCGTTTGAGGATGACAAGTAGTAGAAAACAACAATTTTGTGCCAAGTTTAGCCCATAAAGTCTTCCAAAAGTAACTCTAGAATTTAACATCGCGACCAGAAACAATAGTCCTAGGCATGCCATGCAACCTAACGACTTCTCTAAAGAACAAATCCGCAATGTTTGAAGCATCATCGGTTTTATGACAAGCTATAAAATGTGCCATCTTAGAGAATCTATCCACAACAACAAAAATAGAATCCCTCCCCTTCTTAGTCCTAGGCAACCCCAAAATAAAGTCCATAGAAATGTCAATCCAAGTTCTATTTAAGAATAGCACGCAAAAGTGTTCCCAAAGTTCTATTGACAACTTCAGTTTGTCCATCCGTTTGAGGATGACAAGTAGTAGAAAATAACAAATTTGTGCCAAGTTTAGCCCATAAAGTCTTCCAAAAGTAACTCTAGAATTTAACATCGCGACCAGAAACAATAGTCCTAGGCATGCCATGCAACCTAACGACTTCTCTAAAGAACAAATCCGCAATGTTTGAAGCATCATCGGTTTTATGACAAGCTATAAAATGTGCCATCTTAGAGAATCTATCCACAACAACAAAAATTGAATCCCTCCCCTTCTTAGTCCTAGGCAACCCCAAAATAAATTCAATAGAAATGTCAATCCAAGTTCTATTTAAGAATAGCACGCAAAAGTGTTCCCAAAGTTCTATTGACAACTTCAGTTTGTCCATCCGTTTGAGGATGACAAGTAGTAGAAAATAACAAATTTGTGCCAAGTTTAGCCCATAAAGTCTTCCAAAAGTAACTCAAGAATTTAACATCGCTACTAGAAACAATAGTCCTAGGCATGCCATGCAACCTAGCGACTTCTCTAAATAACAAATCCGCGATGTTTGAAGCATCATCGGTTTTATGACAAGCTATAAAATGTGCCATCTTAGAGAATCTATCCACAACAGCAAAAATAGAATCCCTCCCCTTCTTAGTCCTAGGCAACCCCAAAATAAAGTCCATTGAAATGTCAATCCAAGTTCTATTTAAGAATAGTACGCAAAAGTGTTCCCAAAGTTCTATTGACAACTTCAGTTTCTCCATCCGTTTGAGGATGACAAGTAGTAGAAAATAACAATTTTGTGCTAAGTTTAGCCCATAAAGTCTTCCAAAAGTAACTCAAGAATTTAACATCGCGACCAGAAACAATAGTCCTAGGCATGCCATGCAACCTAACGACTTCTTTAAAGAACAAATCCGCAATGTTTGAAGCATCATCGGTTTTATGACAAGCTATAAAATGTGCCATCTTAGAGAATCTAACCAAAGCAACAAAAATAGAATCCCTCCCTTTCTTAGTCCTAGGCAACCCCAAAATAAAGTCCATAAAATGTCAATCCAAGTTCTATTTAAGAATAGCACGCAAAAGTGTTCCCAAAGTTCTATTGACAACTTCACTTTGTCCATCCGTTTGAGGATGACAAGTAGTAGAAAACAACAATTTTGTGCCAAGTTTAGCCCATAAAGTTTCCAAAAGTAACTCAAGAATTTAACATCGCGACCAGAAACAATAGTCCTAGGCATGTCATGCAACCTAACGACTTCTCTAAACAACAAATCCGCAATGTTTGAAGCATCATCGGTTTTATGACAAGCTATAAAATGTGCCATCTTAGAGAATCTATCCACAACAAGAAAAATAGAATCCCTCCCCTTCTTAGTCCTAGGAAACCCAAATAAAGTCCATAGAAATGTCAATCCAAGTTCTATTTAAGAATAGCACGCAAAAGTGTTCCCAAAGTTCTATTGACAAATTCAGTTTGTCCATCCGTTTGAGGATGACAAGTAGTAGAAAATAACAATTTTGTGCCAAGTTTAGCCCATAAAGTCTTCCAAAAGTAACTCAAGAATTTAACATCGCGACCAGAAACAATAGTCCTAGGCATGCCATGCAACCTAACGACTTCTCTAAAGAACAAATCCGCAATGTTTGAAGCATCATCGGTTTTATGACAATCTATAAAATGTGCCATCTTAGAGAATCTATCCACAACAACAAAAATAGAATCCCTCCCCTTCTTAGTCCTAGGCAACCCCAAAATAAAGTCCATAGAAATGTCAATCCAAGTTCTATTTAATAATAGCACGCAAAAGTGTTCCCAAAGTTCTATTGACAACTTCAGTTTGTCCATCCGTTTGAGGATGACAAGTAGTAGAAAACAACAATTTTGTGCCAAGTTTAGCCCATAAAGTCTTCCAAAAGTAACTCTAGAATTTAACATCGCGACCAGAAACAATAGTCCTAGGCATGCCATGCAACCTAACGACTTCTCTAAAGAACAAATCCGCAATGTTTGAAGCATCATCGGTTTTATGACAAGCTATAAAAATGGGCCGTCTTAGAGAATCTATCCACAACAACAAAAATAGAATCCCTCCCTTCTTAGTCCTAGGCAACCCCAAAATAAAGTCCATAGAAATGTCAATCCAAGTTCTATTTAAGAATAGCACGCAAAAGTGTTCGCAAAGTTCTATTGACAACTTCAGTTTGTCCATCCGTTTGAGGATGACAAGTAGTAGAAAATAACAATTTTGTGCCAAGTTTAGCCCATAAAGTCTTCCAAAAGTAACTCAAGAATTTAACATCGCGACCAGAAACAATAGTCCTAGGCATGTCATGCAACCTAACGACTTCTTAAAGAACAAATCCGCAATGTTTGAAGCATCATCGGTTTTATGACAAGCTATAAAATGTGCCATCTTAGAGAATCTATCCACAACAACAAAAATAGAATCCCTCCCCTTCTTAGTCCTAGGCAACCCCAAAATAAAGTCCATAGAAATGTCAATCCAAGTTCTATTTAAGAATAGCACGCAAAAGTGTTCCCAAAGTTCTATTGACAACTTCAGTTTGTCCATCCGTTTGAGGATGACAAGTAGTAGAAAATAACAATTTTGTGCCAAGTTTAGCCCATAAAGTCTTCCAAAAGTAACTCAAGAATTTAACATCGCGACCAGAAACAATAGTCCTAGGCATGCCATGCAACCTAACGACTTCTCTAAAGAACAAATCCGCAATGTTTGAAGCATCATCGGTTTTATGACAAGCTATAAAATGTGCCATCTTAGAGAATCTATCCACAACAACAAAAATAGAATCCCTCCCCTTCTTAGTCCTAGGCAACCCCAAAATAAAGTCCATTAAATGTCAATCCAAGTTCTATTTAAGAATAGCACGCAAAAGTGTTCCCAAAGTTCTATTGACAACTTCAGTTTGTCCATCCGTTTGAGGATGACAAGTAGTAGAAAACAACAATTTTGTGCCAAGTTTAGCCCATAAAGTCTTCCAAAAGTAACTCAAGAATTTAACATCGCGACCAGAAACAATAGTCCTAGGCATGCCATGCAACCTAACGACTTCTCTAAAGAACAAATCCGCAATGTTTGAAGCATCATCGGTTTTATGACAAGCTATAAAATGGGCCGTCTTAGAGAATCTATCCACAACAACAAAATAGAATCCCTCGCCTTCTTAGTCCTAGGCAACCCCAAAATAAAGTCCATAGAAATATCAATCCAAGTTCTATTTAAGAATAGCACGCAAAAGTGTTCCCAAAGTTCTATTGACAACTTCAGTTTGTCCATCCGTTTGAGGATGACAAGTAGTAGAAAACAACAATTTTGTGCCAAGTTTATCCCATAAAGTCTTCCTAAAGTAACTCAAGAATTTAACATTGCGACCAGAAACAATAGTCCTAGGCATGCCATGCAACCTAACGACTTCTCTAAAGAAGAAATCCGCAATGTTTGAAGCATCATCGGTTTTATGACAAGCTATAAAATGTGACATCTTAGAGAATCTATCCACAACAACAAAAATAGAATCCCTCCCCTTCTTACTCCTAGCAACCCCAAAATAAAGTCCATACAAATGTCAATTCAAGTTCTTTTTAAGAATAGCACGCAAAAGTGTTCCCAAAGTTCTATTGACAACTTCAGTTTGTCCATCCGTTTGAGGATGACAAGTAGTAGAAAACAACAATTTTGTGCCAAGTTTAGCCCATAAAGTCTTCCAAAAGTAACTCTAGAATTTAACATTGCGACCAGAAACAATAGTCCTAGGCATGCCATGCAACCTAACGACTTCTACTAAAGAACAAATCCGCAATGCTTGAAGCATCATCGGTTTTATGACAAGCTATAAAAATCGGCCGTCTTAGAGAATCTATCCACAACTACAAAAATAGAATCCCTCCCCTTCTTAGTCCTAGGCAACCCCAAAATAAAGTCCATAGAAATGTCAATCCAAGTTCTATTTAAGAATAGCACGCAAAAGTGTTCCCAAAGTTCTATTGACAACTTCAGTTTGTCCATCCGTTTGAGGATGACAAGTAGTAGAAAATAACAATTTTGTGCCAAGTTTAGCCCATAAAGTGTTCCATAAGTAACTCAAGAATTTAACATCGCGACCAGAAACAATAGTCCTAGGCATGCCATGCAACCTAACGACTTCTCGAAAGAATAAATCCGCAATGTTTGAAGCATCATCGGTTTTATGACAAGCTATAAAATGTGCCATCTTATAGAATATATCCACAACAACAAAAATAGAATCCCTCCCCTTCTTAGACCTAGGCAACCCCAAAATAAAGTCCATAGAAATGTCAATCCAAGTTCTATTTAAGAATAGCACGCAAAAGTGTTCCCAAAGTTCTATTGACAACTTCAGTTTGTCCATCCGTTTGAGGATGACAAGTAGTAGAAAATAACAATTTTGTGCCAAGTTTAGCCCATAAAGTGTTCCATAAGTAACTCAAGAATTTAACATCGCGACCAGAAACAATAGTCCTAGGCATGCCATGCAACCTAACGACTTCTCGAAAGAACAAATCCGCAATGTTTGAAGCATCATCGGTTTTATGACAAGCTATAAAATGGGCCATCTTAGAGAATCTATCCACAACAACAAAAATTGAATCCCTCCCCTTCTTAGTCCTAGGCAACCCCAAAATAAATTCAATAGAAATGTCAATCCAAGTTCTATTTAAGAATAGCACGCAAAAGTGTTCCCAAAGTTCTATTGACAACTTCAGTTTGTCCATCCGTTTGAGGATGACAAGTAGTAGAAAATAACAAATTTGTGCCAAGTTTAGCCCATAAAGTCTTCCAAAAGTAACTCAAGAATTTAACATCGCGACCAGAAACAATAGTCCTAGGCATGCCATGCAACCTAGCGACTTCTCTAAATAACAAATCCGCGATGTTTGAAGCATCATCGGTTTTATGACAAGCTATAAAATGTGCCATCTTAGAGAATCTATCCACAACAGCAAAAATAGAATCCCTCCCCTTCTTAGTCCTAGGCAACCCCAAAATAAAGTCCATTGAAATGTCAATCCAAGTTCTATTTAAGAATAGTACGCAAAAGTGTTCCCAAAGTTCTATTGACAACTTCAGTTTCTCCATCCGTTTGAGGATGACAAGTAGTAGAAAATAACAATTTTGTGCTAAGTTTAGCCCATAAAGTCTTCCAAAAGTAACTCAAGAATTTAACATCGCGACCAGAAACAATAGTCCTAGGCATGCCATGCAACCTAACGACTTCTTTAAAGAACAAATCCGCAATGTTTGAAGCATCATCGGTTTTATGACAAGCTATAAAATGTGCCATCTTAGAGAATCTAACCAAAGCAACAAAAATAGAATCCCTCCCTTTCTTAGTCCTAGGCAACCCCAAAATAAAGTCCATAAAATGTCAATCCAAGTTCTATTTAAGAATAGCACGCAAAAGTGTTCCCAAAGTTCTATTGACAACTTCACTTTGTCCATCCGTTTGAGGATGACAAGTAGTAGAAAACAACAATTTTGTGCCAAGTTTAGCCCAAAAAGTTTCCAAAAGTAACTCAAGAATTTAACATCGCGACCAGAAACAATAGTCCTAGGCATGTCATGCAACCTAACGACTTCTCTAAACAACAAATCCGCAATGTTTGAAGCATCATCGGTTTTATGACAAGCTATAAAATGTGCCATCTTAGAGAATCTATCCACAACAAGAAAAATAGAATCCCTCCCCTTCTTAGTCCTAGGAAACCCAAATAAAGTCCATAGAAATGTCAATCCAAGTTCTATTTAAGAATAGCACGCAAAAGTGTTCCCAAAGTTCTATTGACAAATTCAGTTTGTCCATCCGTTTGAGGATGACAAGTAGTAGAAAATAACAATTTTGTGCCAAGTTTAGCCCATAAAGTCTTCCAAAAGTAACTCAAGAATTTAACATCGCGACCAGAAACAATAGTCCTAGGCATGCCATGCAACCTAACGACTTCTCTAAAGAACAAATCCGCAATGTTTGAAGCATCATCGGTTTTATGACAATCTATAAAATGTGCCATCTTAGAGAATCTATCCACAACAACAAAAATAGAATCCCTCCCCTTCTTAGTCCTAGGCAACCCCAAAATAAAGTCCATAGAAATGTCAATCCAAGTTCTATTTAATAATAGCACGCAAAAGTGTTCCCAAAGTTCTATTGACAACTTCAGTTTGTCCATCCGTTTGAGGATGACAAGTAGTAGAAAACAACAATTTTGTGCCAAGTTTAGCCCATAAAGTCTTCCAAAAGTAACTCTAGAATTTAACATCGCGACCAGAAACAATAGTCCTAGGCATGCCATGCAACCTAACGACTTCTCTAAAGAACAAATCCGCAATGTTTGAAGCATCATCGGTTTTATGACAAGCTATAAAAATGGGCCGTCTTAGAGAATCTATCCACAACAACAAAAATAGAATCCCTCCCTTCTTAGTCCTAGGCAACCCCAAAATAAAGTCCATAGAAATGTCAATCCAAGTTCTATTTAAGAATAGCACGCAAAAGTGTTCGCAAAGTTCTATTGACAACTTCAGTTTGTCCATCCGTTTGAGGATGACAAGTAGTAGAAAATAACAATTTTGTGCCAAGTTTAGCCCATAAAGTCTTCCAAAAGTAACTCAAGAATTTAACATCGCGACCAGAAACAATAGTCCTAGGCATGTCTTGCAACCTAACGACTTCTTTAAAGAACAAATCCGCAATGTTTGAAGCATCATCGGTTTTATGACAAGCTATAAAATGTGCCATCTTAGAGAATCTATCCACAACAACAAAAATAGAATCCCTCCCCTTCTTAGTCCTAGGCAACCCCAAAATAAAGTCCATTGAAATGTCAATCCAAGTTCTATTTAAGAATAGCACGCAAAAGTGTTCCCAAAGTTCTATTGACAACTTCAGTTTCTCCATCCGTTTGAGGATGACAAGTAGTAGAAAATAACAATTTTGTGCCAAGTTTAGCCCATAAAGTCTTCCAAAAGTAACTCAAGAATTTAACATCGCGACCAGAAACAATAGTCCTAGGCATGCCATGCAACCTAACGACTTCTCTAAAGAACAAATCCGCAATGTTTGAAGCATAATCGGTTTTATGACAAGCTATAAAATGTGCCATCTTAGAGAATCTAACCAAAACAACAAAAATAGAATCCCTCCCCTTCTTAGTCCTAGGCAACCCCAAAATAAAGTCCATAAAATGTCAATCCAAGTTCTATTTAAGAATAGCACGCAAAAGTGTTCCCAAAGTTCTATTGACAACTTCAGTTTGTCCATCCGTTTAAGGATGACAAGTAGTAGAAAACAACAATTTTGTGCCAAGTTTAGCCCATAAAGTCTTCCAAAAGTAACTCAAGAATTTAACATCGCGACCAGAAACAATAGTCCTAGGCATGCCATGCAACCTAACGACTTCTCTAAAGAACAAATCCGCAATGTTTGAAGCATCATCGGTTTTATGACAAGCTATAAAAATGGGCCGTCTAAGAGAATCTATCCACAACAACAAAAATAGAATCCCTCGCCTTCTTAGTCCTAGGCAACCCCAAAATAAAGTCCATAGAAATATCAATCCAAGTTCTATTTAAGAATAGCACGCAAAAGTGTTCCCAAAGTTCTATTGACAAATTCAGTTTGTCCATCCGTTTGAGGATGACAAGTAGTAGAAAACAACAATTTTGTGCCAAGTTTATCCCAATGTTTTCAAAACCGGACCGGACCGGCCGGTTGGACCGGTTCAACCGCGAACCGGTCTTCAGACCGGTCCGGACATAAATAAAAACCCGGAAAACAGGTTTAACCGGAAAAAACCGGTTAAAACCCGGTTCAACCGGGAAAACCGGAAACCGGCCGGTCTTCAGGAACCGGCCGGGTCTGTGAAATTATAAAAAAAATTGTCCCAAGATCGGCGACGGTTATTTCAAAATCCGTCGCTATATAGCAACGGTTAAGAATAACCGTCGCTATTTTAGCGACGGTTTTTTTTCAAACCGTCGCTAAATAGCGACGGTTTTGACTAGACACTTTTTTTTTTAATAAGAAACTTGATGTTTACTACTTTTTTATAATTAATCTTGATGTTTACTTGGACACTTTAAACTTGGTCATCTCTATTTGGTTACTTTTTTTAATAAGAAACTTGATGTTTACTACTTTTTTTATAATTAATCTTGATGTTTACTTGGGCACTTAAACTTGGTCATCACTATTTGGTTACATGTTATGTGTAATTTGGATTTTTGAATTTGAAAAGTGATGTTTATTTTGATATTTGTTGTAATTTTCATCTTAAAAATTAAATAAAAACTATAAAAATATAAATAATCAATATTTTACTATTTTATATATTATATAAAATAAATAAAATATTAATTTTATTGATCCGGTTCGACCGTCCGGTCGAACCGGTTGAACCGGTTGAACCATTTTTTAAGGCTTGACCGGTTCGATTAACGGTCCGGTTATAAAAACACTGGTTTATCCCATAAAGTCTTCCTAAAGTAACTCAAGAATTTAACATTGCGACCAGAAACAATAGTCCTAGGCATGCCATGCAACCTAACGACTTCTCTAAAGAAGAAATCCGCAATGTTTGAAGCATCATCGGTTTTATGACAAGCTATAAAATGTGATCTTAGAGAATCTATCCACAACAACAAAATAGAATCCCTCCCCTTCTTAGTCTAGGCAACCCCAAAATAAAGTCCATAAAATGTCAATCCAATTCTATTTAAGAATAGCACGCAAAAGTGTTCCCAAAGTTCTATTGACAACTTCAGTTTGTCCATCCGTTTGAGGATGACAAGTAGTAGAAAACAACAATTTTGTGCCAAGTTTAGCCCATAAAGTCTTCCAAAAGTAACTCAGCCAATGGATGCATGCAATGTAAATATCATATCCAAAACATAGCATATGTAACAAGTAACATGAATATAAATCTAAACATGTAGAAGAATACAAATCTGTATTCCCCAATTCAAATCTTGACTCGACTCTTTTCTAATCTAGGGATCCCGGTGTGAATAAGACGGTCTGTCACCTACCCAGCCACTCGGGGCAACGGTACGTCTTATTCCTAGACTTCGGTCAACTCTGTATCGAGGGTCTACACATATAACAAATCTGTTTCAATCCGTCGATACACCGAAACGCAGTTTTGGCAAGTCTGCCAATCTCTCCTATCTCAAGACTCGAATATAAATCAATAAACGAAACATTACATAATCAATGTATAACTATCTAGTATGTGATTTAGGGAAACTCGTATCAAATCTGAATCGAGTTGTGCAATCCCTGACCACATGAATTATACCTTTCTTGTCGAATCGTCGGTGTCGCAGTCGAAGTCTCGAGTTCACAATAACCAATATAATCTGAAATGGAAATGTGTAGACACACTCTATCAACAAGCATCTCAACTAACTCAATGTACAAATCTGTAACTGATTTCAATACAATTCAACGGCGTAACAGCTTATTTCTCAATACCGCCAACTCAATCTCAACATAACAATATCATAATCAATCTCAATAACTCATAATCTCATCCAATACAAACATGAATACCAAATTCTGCATAATCTTCACATAATACATGCTGGAAAATTGAACCTATAGCATACGACATCCGTAATTCAATCCGTTTACGTTTCTACGATGCTTAGCATATCAAGAACACATTTCGCAACAAAATCATAAGTTCCCCAACATCCACAATCTGAATCATGCTGGAATAATATCAAACTTACGTCACTTTGTAGCCTTCAATGCAAGGAACACAAATCTTACCTCGGAATTAAAATCGGATGAACAACTCTTGCATATTCTACTTTTAGCACGAAGGAACTTGAAGGATTTCCTTGGAGCTCTCGGTTCTGAATTCTGAAGATGAAGGAGTGATGTGTCACATAACATATATATACCTCATGCCATGTGTCAAGACAAAATCGAAGGTGGCAATTTCGCATGCAGACCGCGGGTGCGGTGTCTCAAGAGCGCGGGTGCGCTATGCTCACGGCAAGTTCATCCAAAATGTAGCACTTAGACCGCGGGTGCGGTCTTACATGACCGCGGGTGCGGTCTCACACCGCGGTGCGGTCGTGCTAGCACCGCGGGTGCGGTGTCTGTTCGCACATTTCCCTCAATTTCCTCTCAATGCACCGCGGGTGCTGTATCTCTACACACCGCGGGTGCGTGTGGCTTCGGCCATGCTTCAAAAATTCCACTCTATATGTCATGCATTCTCATGGTTTCAAGTCTCACATCAATGCCAATTGACAATTCTCGAGCCTTACATTTCTCCCCCTCTTAGACAAGAGTTCGTCCTCGAACTCGCAAACAACTTAATCAATCATAGTAAAGGAAGAATGACATTAGAACTGAAAGAAAACTCACATCATACAAATAGCTCGGGATGCCTCTGTCTCATCTCAGACTCTGTCTCCCAAGTGCTTCCTCGATGCCATGCCGACTCCATTGCACCTTCACAAGTGGAATGGTCTTAGTTCTAAGCTTCTTTTCTTTCTATCCAGAATCTGTATCGGTTGCTCGACGTACTCAAAGTCTGATCTAACTCGGCTTCGTCAGGTTGAATAACATGGAATCATCCGGCATGTATCTGCGAAGCATCGATACACATGAAAAACATCATGTAACCGGACAATGAAGGAGGAAGAGCAAGTCTGTAAGCTCGATCGCCAATCTTCTCAGGATCTCATACGGACCGACGTATCTAGGAGACAACTTTCCTTGCTTGCCAAATCTGACAACCGCTCTGAAGGTGAAATCTTCAGAAATACTCTTCTCCCTGCTCGAATACTAACGGTCTACGTCTAATATTGGCGTATTTCGCTTGCCTATCCTGTGCCGTTTTCATTCGTTTCTGAATGATC